>NW_025979201.1:0-6185 GCF_021869965.1 Rhincodon typus | reverse complement strand
GCCTGCTGTGTTCATCCAGCTCTACACCTTGTTATCTCAGACTCTCCAGCATCTGCGGCTCCTACTATCTCTAGAACGATAACTAATCTGATTGAGATACTAGCTGTCGTAGACTGCAGTGAATATCAAAACTGTGTTTCAGCTCATTGGCATCATTCTCACCTCTTGCGTCAGAGTTTGTTGACTTACAATGGCCAGGCCCACTCCAGAGACTGTAAGACACAATCTGGTATCATACAATAGTGTTAAATATTTGGATCCTTTGCCTAGAAATTTGGCAGTTTCCTGTGTGATTGCTTGGGTAGCTTGCTTCACTTTCACCATCACCTCCAGGATTCTTATAGAAATATTGACAATTTTTCCAGGAGCATCGATAAAAACTCACAAAGTGGAAGCCAAGTTTAAACCCAGCTGGACTCTGCAATTTGCAAAGCACAGAGCTGGAGTAGACAGCTTTCATGCAGCCAGGCCTTGGACAATCCACTTCCCATTGAAACCACACAGGCCTGGAACTGCCTGGTGAGGTGCTAACAGCCACATTGTTTCAGAACAAACCATTGTTTACAGCTTCAGTGAGCCTGTTAGTTAGAAGAAGGTTATGCAGACTGGTTGGCACCCAGCTCAGTAGGAGGCTGAAGGCATAGTGTGACAATGACAGCACTTGACAGTTGAAGGTTCAAAACCATGTTCTATGACCTCCAAATATGGAAGGTAGTCACCTCATTGGATCATCCTGCCCTCACCCAACGGTGGCACTGAACACAGGCATAGAATCTTTGAAAAGGGCATGAAGAGGGGGTTAAAAAGGAAAACGTGGAGCCCCAGCTCTCTCTGCTTTTTGCATCTTCTTCAACAGCATCTGCAAAGAGCACCTTGAACTGGCAGCTGCACAGCATCTCCAGCTCCTTATACCTCGTGGTGAGCATTATCAGAATGACCAGACCCAGAAGACCCCCTCAGTTAGATGACCCGAAGACCAAAACCAGCCCTAAACAAGAGGGGAAGCTCAAATCAATGATTGCAGATCCTGAAACATCAGTCAACCCTCAAAGAACAAGGAACAGCCTTGTCTGCTCCTATGATGCTGCTTGGCCTGCTGTGTTCATCCAGCTCTGCACCTTGTTGTCTCACAGCCTTGTCCAGCCTGATTGAATGAGTATTACCAGTCTTTTCAGGCAAACGATTCAAATACAGCAACAAGGGTCTATGGATAGAGTGTAGCAAATCTTCAGGAACATGTGTCATAAGTTACCAGCTGTGTCGATTTGAGACTGTTTACTAAGAGATTTATGATTGTTTACTGAAGAGTCCTGTTGAAGAGTCTGATAGAGTTTGACAGAGTTTAATGAAAGGATAAGAGTGGAGTCTGATAAATATTGTTTTTCTTTATTCAATAAAGTTGCGTTGAACCTTCCCCTGATTCTTATCTCCTTTGTCTGTCTCACACTTCTGAGCCCTCACACCCCCTCCCCGCAATAACAACAAAGACAGAATTCCCCTTGTCCTCACGTATCAGCTCATCAGCCTTCAGACTCAAAACATCATTCGCTGCCACTTCTGCCACCTGCAATCTGACCCCACTAACAAGATATATTTCCCTCCCCACCCTTATCTGTATTCCGGAGGGACTGCTCCCTCTGTGACTCCCTCGTCGGCTCCACACTCCCCACCAGCCCCACCACCCCCGGCACTTTTCCCTGCAACTGCAGGAGGGGCTACACCTGCCCCTACACCTCCTCCCTCACCTCCATCCCAGGCCCCAAGAAAACTTTCCATATTAAATGGATGTTTATCTGCACATCCGCTAATGTGGTATATTGTATCCGCTGTTCCCGATGTTGCATCCTCTACATCGGGGAAACCAAGCTGAGGCTCGGAGACCGCTTTGTGGAGCACCTACGCTTGGTTCCTGACAAATGACAACACCTCCCAGTCATGAACCACTTCAATGCCCCTTCCCACTCCTTGGATGACATGCCCATCCTGGGTGTCCTCCAGTGCCACAACGATGCACCCGAAGGCTGGAGGAACAGCACCTCATATTCCACCTGGGAAACCTGCAGCCCAATGTTCTCAATGTGGACTTTACAAGCTTCAAAATCTCCCCACCCCCAACCTCATCCCAAGACCAGCCCATCTCATCCCCACCTCCTTGACCTATCCATCTTCTCTTCACCTATCTGCTCCTCCATCCACCTTCTATCATCGCCTCCTCTTCTCTCTATTTATTTCAGAGCCCCCTTCCCCTCCCCCACTTCCGAAGAAGGGTCCAGACCCGAAACATCAGCTTTCCTGCTCCTCTGATGCTGCCTGGCCTGCTGTGTTCGCAGTTCCACACCTTGTTATCTCAGACTCCAGCATCGGCAGTTCCTACTATCTCCTGGTTCAAAGATAGGGATACTACCACTGTGCCACAACAGCCCTTGTTTACTAGCAGCACAGGTGGCAGTGCAGGGCTTTGAACTAACACCACCATACAGGCTGGGTACTTAGTCCAGCACCCTAGACCGTTCGACAATGCTTGCAGTCCCTCTCATCTCATCAGTTGTATTTGCAAAGCAGTCTCAGCTGCATCTACATTTCCATGCATTGACCTCGAGAATTGCTGACAGTTGTGAAAGAGGTATCTGGGAAATCAGAATTTAAGGTTAAAACAAGTCTTATTGGATTTTCAATGACATTAATAACTCATGCAACACATCAAAAGTGTTAAATGCTGAAACCTGGAACTTCAACTATACTGACAAATTCACCTCTCCTTGCCTGGGAAAATTCTTTCTTCATAATTTAACCTCACACTTGAAGAAGGGTCACTTGGATCAAGTACTAAATAGCACCTGTCAACTGTGAATTAAATTCCCAGCTTTAGGAGAGGAGAGGGGTGGAGAGATGAAACAAGGTAACTGAGGAAGGAAGGTAACAAAATTGCATAAAATCACCAGTTGGTGGTGAGACAATTCTTCAGAGATTTCACAACAAGAAGTAAATCCTTGAAACAGGACAGTGTCCAATTAGAAGTTTCAGTTGATAAATCACGATTACACAATTACCCTGAACTGGCAGTTATGTTAAGTAAATTCTTCACCAGTTAGACATCATAAATCAAGACTGTGCATATATTTAAGATTGTTAGGGCAGAATTTCTGATCAGGAAGTTTGTGTATAGATGTTGATCTTGACTCTATTAGAAATGAAAGTCAGGAGAGTTATAAAACTGGTGTTCAGTTCACTGTCACCAAATTTGCTTTGTATCACTGCAGTTTATCAGTGCAAGTCCTATCTCATGAATTTTTAATATACTTGTATTACAATCCTGTGTCTGTTGTTTAAGACTGTGTAGAAATAATATGCACGTTAAAGCATTTGTAAGTGCATGTTGCTTATTGCAGTTTTTATCATCCCTTCCTTTTTACTCAAAAATGATAGACTATTGGCATTAATTGTTACAAATATATGCAAAAAAGGGGTTATACTCTCTGCTCAAAACTTTTAATGGAATAATCAATTTCAGGATTAAATAGGAAAACAACTCAATATTTTTGTCTGTTTTTGGTGTATTTCATATACATGTCTTTCTTTGTTAAAGGTAAATTGCTCTGGAAAAAATAAGTATTCTCAATATTTATTTACCCCATGAGAAAGATCAGAACCATCCCAGAGATGTCATGGAAAGAAATAAGGATATGATGCAGTCTGATTCATTGGAGGATAACATAATCACAGAACTGTTACAGTGCATAAAAGGCTATTTGCCCATCATGCCTACACTAGGTCTCTGACAGAGCAATTGATTAAAATTAATTTTGCCCTGGATTGGGCAGGATATTACTTTCCTCTTGAGCCACATATGAAAGTCAGCATAGTTTTAGAATTCATTTCTCTCTAATAAAGCATTTAGAAAGATTATGGTTCCACTGATACCATTCCCTTGAATATACCAGACAATCATAGGATTTGGATGTGTTATCTTGACGGATATTCCAATTCAAGACTAAATAAGTTTTTTTTCTTGGGCTCAATAAAAGCCCTTCACCTCTTATTCTGGCAAACATTATCATATATTAAAATCTAGGAGCCTGAACACAAGTCTGTACATCACCTGGTTAATGATTTGGTGGAGTTTATCACTCACTCTTTAGAACTTTCCTAATTTTCATTCAACTGATTTGCTATAAAGTGAGATTTGTCTAATGTTATTGCCCAGGATATGAAGATGAAGAGCAACACCATAATCTTGGCTGATGTTTCAATGTAGCACTGAGGAATTGCTGCACTGCCAGGGGTGCCATCCTCTGGATGAGTTTTTAATCTGTGATGCATTTTTCTGATGCATGGGTTAGATTGGATCTGAAAGTAGCTCCACAATCCTCTGACCCTTATTTTTAGAAAGTGATCAGACAAAGATTTGTGGTGTGTTAAAATAGCCTTTATTAGTTAGCTATAGCTAGGGACTCCAGAGAACCAAAAAAAGTGATATGCTGGAGACCCAGATCGAAGGATCACAGACACAGTTATACCCTTGGATTCAGTCACTCAAAAATATCAATTAAGAGGTGTAAAGTCATTTAAATCGAATCATTACTAATGATTAGGTTTACATCATGAATAGAAAATGAGTGCAATTAACCTATTACTACATAGGTATGCCAATCTAATTGTAATACATGGTATTGCACTACAGGCTATAATTTGTTCTTACATAATGGATTCTTGTCTGAATCATGTATATCAGCTCTTATCCCTTATCCAATGCTCCTGGTGTTTTAGTGGCTTCGTTCAAGGCTCAGCAGTTCTATGAATAAACATCTCTTTGTTTGACTGTGGGCATTATCTTATTATTTTGCAGATGAGTTAGCTGCGAGAACAAATTGTCCCAAGTATAGTAAAACTAATGTTATTTGTCCTTGTGAATTATCCACAGCTAAGAGTTTGCAACTGTGTGTTATTAAATATTGTTCTACATGTTATTTTGTTGTTATTACTTTTTAAACTATTTCAGGATCCTATTGTTCTTTTCAAAGGGAAAGAAAATTCTCCTCAACTTCCAGCAAGACTTATCCTTCATAATTATTCAATTACATATTTCAATATTGCTTGGGTCCCTGCTGTGCACAAGTGGACTGCTACATTTGGCTACATTACAGTATGGATTTCACATCAAAGGTAGATCATTATTTTTGAAGTTGCATTGAATGTCCTCCAGTTATGAAAGACGCTATGTAAATGAAAGTTATTTTCACTTTGAATAATGTCTCCCTGTGTTGTGATGGCTCAGGGCAGAATTAAAGTTGCCATGTAATTATTCAAAGAAGAACAAGAAGTGCTGCAACATTTCATTTTAGCCAATATTATCAAAATCAAATTACATAGTCATTCATTTCAATCTGTTAGAGGAACTGTGTGGGCACAGTGGCATCTCTCTTTGCTTATATAAAAATACTCAAACAAATGCATATGTGAAGCCAATTTAATTTATTATATTTAAAATTGGGTGTTTTTAATAAATGTGATAAGGTGCAAATCTTTCTTCTCTAGAATGCTTCAAGGCAGTTGTAAAGCTAATGGTCGACAGTATGACTTACGTGAATTTTCAAGGTCTTCGATAACATTCTATGCAAAATGTTTCATAATGGTTCAAGCAATGATGAATAAGCTTACTAAATTGAACATTGGCTATGCAACAAAGAGCAGAAAGTGATGATAAATGGACAAATGCCACTTTAGAGAAACAGTGGCTTCTTCAGGCTTCATTCCGTATCTCCTATACATTTCATCACGTGCATGCAGAGATAGCAAGAACTGAAAAACTGTGCAGAATGAAAAACAGAAGAGGTCCTTTGCAGGTCTGGGAGAGAAAGGCTCTGGGCTGGGGTCCCGACCTGAAACGTCAACTTTCCTGCTCCTCTGATGCTGCCTGGCTTGTTACGTCCCTCCAGCTCCACACTGTGTTGTTCCATCACTTGCATACTTTGGGAGAAGTAGTACCAGATTATGTGGCTGGGTGCAATAACAAGGAGTTTAGTTGCAGGACAAAGGAACACATGAGCCTATATAGCCTGTATGCATGGTATCCAGCCAAATACGCATCCACAGTAATACCCACCATAGTGCAAAAATACCACACACAACTAGTCATGGGATAACAAGGTGTAGAGCTGGATGAACACAGCAGGCCAAGCAGCATC
>NW_025979200.1:0-6186 GCF_021869965.1 Rhincodon typus | reverse complement strand
TGGTTTTGGGATGTGGTAGGGGGAGGGGAGATTTTGAAGCTTGTGAAATCCTCAGACGACATGTCCATCCTGTGCCTCCTGCAGTGCCACAACGATGCCACCCGAAGGCTGCAGGAACAGCAACTCATATTCCGCTTGGGAACCCTGCAGCCCAATGGTATCAATGTGGATTTCACAAGCTTCAAAATCTCCCCTCCCCTGACCACATCCCAAAACCAGCCCAGCTCGTCCCCGCCTCCCTAACCTGTTCTTCCTCCCACCTATCCCCTCCTCCCACCTCAAGCCCCACCCCCATCTCCTACCTACTAACCTCATCCCGCCCCCTTGACCTGTCCGTCTTCCCTGGACTGACCTATCTCCTCCCTACCTCCCCACCTACACTCACCTTTACTGGCTCCATCCCCGCCTCTTTGACCTGTCTGTTTCCTCTCCACCTACCTTCTCCTCTATCTATCTTCTATCCGCCTCCCCCTCTCTCCCTATTTATTTCAGAACCCCCTTCCCCTCCCTCATTTCTGATGAAGGGTCTAGGCCCGAAACGTCAGCCTTCCTGCTCCTATGATCTGCTTGGCCTGCTGTGTTCATCCAGCTCTACACCTTGTTATCTCAGATTTTCCAGCATCTGCAGTTCCTACTATCTCTGGACTGACATGGATATTGTTTGTTATTTTAGGTTGATTAGGGTCAGAAGTTATCCATTGTTTGGAAACATTTTTAGAGCTGCAAAGAAGCATGCAATCTCCATGCTACTGCAGCGTCAATAAATGCCATTGTGAGCTTAAATATTATGCCGGAGGTGGATAAAATAGAATGGTGCTGTGGCAGGCCATTACCATGCAGTACAGTGTTGCACTGGTATCCATATTATTGTCAAATTATGACACAGAATAAATAAACAATATTTAATGCCTCTTTGTACGATTGTACATATAAAGTTGCTGGAATAAACATCTCTCAAATTGGGAAATTTAAGCATACTTGCTCTGTTATTAAAGTAAAAACAGAGAATGATGAAAGGACAAAAAGAAATCAGGCAAAATCCTCTATTAGACTCATATTTAAAATTATTTATTGATCTTTTATTCATTACTTAACAATAACCTTAGTGTCTAGGATTCACTAAATTCTGCCATTCAAATTTCTAACATGCAGTTCTTTTCAAGTGCAGCTTTAAAAAGGAGCATATTGTAGAAGCACATATGAACATGATCAATAGAAAATACTAATTAGAGTATTCTCTGTCTTTTCTATAGAATATTGTCTTAAATATTTGGAGATACCCAGCTGGCAATGAGCCATGAACACCTTTCAAATTTATGATACTTTGAAAGGTAAGGATGGAATTCATTATTTTCACTTCTGTCTGGTTTTGCAATAATATATAAATATATAATTTTGTTCTTCAACAAATAGCTCAGTTTACTTATTTGTGAAATAATTTCACCTTTTCTTATTTGATTTGATTTTTTTCTGAATATTTCCTTTTCTAATCCTGTTTTGCAGTGATTGATTTGGGACAATTGAAGATTGGAGTGAAATTTAATGCTCTGGCGTCTTCACTGGAGCATTTTTCAATTTTTCATTTATCTTGTAATATTTCTAATGTTCACTTCATCTCATCTTTGATGGTTTTTCAGTTACCTGTCACTGCAAAACACATACTCAGTAAGAATGTAAAAACATGTTTTATGTTTTTAGGAATTTGGTTCTTAAGGTGGTTAGAACTTGACAGAAATTGGTATAAAATCAGCTTTTATTTCGCGTTCTGTTATTAATCTAACAATTTCTTTAAATAAAATGTTAACTCATGCTAGGGGTGAGAGTAGGTTTTTCTCACCAGTAAAAAGGTATATCAATTTGTGCACATTGGCACAAATGACATAGATAGAAATAGGGATGAAGTCCTGAGGAGAGCTAGGAAAAAAGTTAAAAACCAGGACCTCAACAGTGGTAATCTCCGGATTTCTTTCAGTACCACATGCTATTGAGGGTAAGAACAAGAAGATATGGCAGATGAACGTATGGCTAAGGAATTGGTGCAGGGGGTATGGATTCAGATTCCTGGATCATTGGGATCTTTTCTGGGCCACAGGTGACCTGTTCAAGAGAGACGGGTTGCACCTGAACTGGAAGGGACCAATATCCTAGTGGGCAAATTTGCTAGTGCTGCAAGGGAGGGTTTAAACTAGATTGGCAACGGGGTGGGATCCTAAACAGCAGGGAGGCAAGTGCTAGGCTGGAAGGAGATACAGTAATCAGAAATAGCAAGTTGAAGAGACAGGTCAGGCTGGAAGAGGACAGGGAGTGAGGAATGCCTATTGGATTAAATTGCATCTATTTCTATGCAAAAGGGCTTACAGGTAAGGCCAATCAACTCAGGGCATGGATAGATACGTGGGACTGGGATGTCACAGCCATTACAGAAACATGGCAAAGGGAGGGACAGGACGGGCAGCTTAATGTGCCCGGGTACGGGTGCTTTAGGAGGACAGAGGTGGAGGAAAAACGGGGGTGGGGGGGAGTTGCATTTTTGATTAAGGGGAGTATCACAGCAGTAGTCAGAGATGAAATAACTGAGGAATCATCCAGTGAGGCTTTGTGGGTGGAGCTAAGAAATAAGAAGGGGATGGTGATGTTATTGGGGTTGTACTATAGGCCCCCAAATAGTCAATGGGAAGTACAGGAACAAATAGGCAGGGGGATTGGGGAGACTTGCAGGAACAATAGGGTTGTCACAGTGGGGGATTTTAATTTTCCTAACATAGACTGAGACTGCCATTGTGTCAAGGCCCTAGATGGGTGGAATTTGTTAATTGTGTTCAGGAAAGTTTCCTTAAGCAGTATACAGAGGGTTTTACTTGTAGAGGGACAAAACTTGACCTACTCTTGAGAAATAGGGCAGGACAGGTGACTGAGGTAACAGTGGTAGCACTTTGGGACCAGTGACCATAGTTCTATTAACATGAAAAAAGTTATGGAGAAGGACAAAACTGGTCCACAGGTTCAAGTTCCAAATTGGGCAAGGTGAATTTTGTTGGAATTAAACGGAGCTTGCAGGGGTTAATTGGAGTGGTTTGTTTGCAGGCAAAGGGACCTCTGGCAAGAGGGAGGCCTTGAAAAGTGTGATATCTAGAGTTCAAAGTCTATATGTTCCTGTGAGGGTGAAGGGCAAGGTTGGCAGGCATAGGGAACACTGGATGACAAGAGATATTGAGGCTTTGACAAGAAAAAAGGAGGCATGGCTCAGGAACAGGCAACTGGGATCAAGGGAATTCCTGGAGGTATATAGGGATACAGGAGTTTACCAAAGAAAGGAAATCAGGAGGATCAACAGGGGACATGAGATAGCTTTGGCTGAGAAGATTAGGGTGAGTCCAAAGAGATTCTTTAAGTATATTAAAGGAAAATGAATACCTAAAGAGAGAATAGGACCCCTTAAGGACCAAAGTGGACATGTACATGTGGAACCACAAGAGATGGGCGAGGTCTTCACTGAAAACTTCTCCTCTGTGTTTACTGTGGAGAAAGAAATGAAGACTTGGGAACTTGGGGAAGTTAGTGGCGATATCCTGGGGTCAGCCTGTATCACAGTAGAGGAGGTGTTGGAAGTATTAGAATGTACAAAGGTGAATAAATCTCCTGGTCCTGACCAGATATATCCAAGAACCCTGCAAGAGGCTAAGGAAGAAATTGCGGGGTCCCTGGCTGGTATATTTGCATCATTGTTAGCCTTGGGTGAGGTGCCGGAAGACTGGAGGGTAGCGAATGTTGTGCCCTTATTCAAGACGGGCTGCAAAGAAAATCCTAGGAATTATAGATCAGTAAGCCTAACATCTGTGGTAGGTAAGTTACTTGAGAAGATTCTGAGGGATAAGATATACATGCATTTGGAAAGACAGGGTTTGATTAGGAGTAGTCAGCATGGCTTCATGCATGGGAGATTGTGCATCACAAATTTGTTAGAGTTCTTTGATGAAATGACCAGGAAGATTGGTAAGGGCAGGGTGGTAGATGTGGAATTCAGCAAGGCCTTTGATAAGGGTCCACATGGTAGTCTGCTCTGGAATGTTAGTTTGCTTGGAATCCAGGGGAGCTGGCAAATTGGATGCACAATTAGCTTGATGGTAGGAAGCAGAGAGTAATTGTGGAAGGATGCTTGTGGGACTGGAGGCCTGTGATCAGTGGTGTTCCTCGGGTGCAGTGTTGGGCCTGTTGCTGTTGCTTATCTATATCAATGATTTGGATGAAAATGTACAAGGCGTGATTAGTAAGTTTGCAGATGATACTAAAATAGGTGGTGTTATGGACAGTCAGAAGGTTACCCAACATTGCAGAAGGATCTTAATCAGCTGGAGAAGTGAGCCGAGAAATGGCAAATGGAGTTTAATACAGATAAATGTAAGGTGTTGCATTTTGGAAAGTCAAATCAAGGTAGGATTTTCATGGTGAATGGCAGCGCCTTAAGGAGTGTAGTGGAACAGACAGATCTAAGAGTTCAGATGCATGGTTCTCTGAAAGTGGAGTCACAGATAGACAGGGCAGTGAAGAAGGCTTTTGACACATTGGCCTTCATCAGTCAGGGCACCGAGTACAGAAGTTGAGAATTTATGTTGGAGTTGGTGAGGCCACATTTGGAGTATTGTGTTCATTTCTGGTCATCTTGCTATAGGAAGGATGGTATTAAACTGGAAAGAGTGCAGAAAAAGTTTCTAAGGATGTTGCCAGGACTCAAGGGACTGAGTTATAGGGAGAGGCTGGACAAGCCAGGACTTTTTTCGTTAGAGCATAGGAGACTGAGGGGGGATCTTATAGAAGTGTATAAGATCATGAGAAGCGTGGATAGGGTGAACGCACTCAGTCTTTTTCCTAGGGTTGGGGAATCGAGGACTAGAGGGCATTAGTTTAAGGTAAGAGAGGAAAGAATACATGGGAACCTGAGGGGCAACTTTTTTACACAGACGGTGGTATGCATATCTAATAAGCTGCCAGTGGAAATGGTTGAGACTATTACATTAACAACATTTAAAAGCCATTTAGATGAATACATAGATAGGAAAGGTTTAGAAGGGTATGGGCCAAGTGTAGGGAATTGGAGTTAGCGTGGATGGACATTTTGTTCGGCATGGACCTGTTTGAGCTGAAGGGCCTATCTCCATGCTCTAGAACTCTGATTCTATGACTCTAATTAGAACTGGTCATTGTTTTCATCATGTAAGGCCTAATAAGCGCAAAAAAATTTGCTAATATTTAAATGATTATGGTGTCTGTGTTGAAAATGTAAGTTATAAGATGTCACTATTCAGGATTCCAAAAAGGTTGTTTTGCGTTTAACCTGATGTAATAGTAGAAGAGCAATTCAGATTGCTTAAAGCAGCTATTGTAGAATCATAGAATTTTACAGTACAGAAGGAGGTCATTTGACCCAACATGTCTGTACCATCTCCCGAAAGAGCTACCCAGCTAGTCCCACTCTCCAGCCCTATCTCCTTAGCCCTCTCACGTCATTACTTTCAAATATGTATCCAACTCTCTTTTGAAACCTCCTATGGAATTCACCTCTTATCATTCTCACTGGCAGCACATTCCAAATCCTAATAACTCTCTGGGTAAGCAAGTTTCTCCTCATCTCACTCCTAGCTCTCTTGCGGACAACTGCTTTTCTTTGATTCCCTGTATTACTTGAGTCTTGCATTTCTATGTCAGAGATGATCTGAGTCCAATAAATTCCTGGTCAAAATCCAGGGGATGAGGTAAAGGCACCTGGACAGCACTTCTCTCTTTGCAACCATTAGTAGACCTCAGTTTAGCACACCAGCCACCCCTGCCAATTTTGGAGACCCACCAGAATTCAGCCCCGTGTTTCACCAATGCATTCCAGGAAGGTTGTCGGGAAAGAAAGGATAGCTGTTTTGGAGAGATGGCAAGGAGAGGCAACCATGCTTCACCAAGGCACCTAGACCAAAGCGGCTGCAGAAGTTAGTGCCCAGTTCATAAGAAAGTGTCCAAACAGCTATTGCTAGCTGGACATCAACTTCTTAAGGAAACTCTAGGTAAAGATGGTGCATCATGATGTTAACTAACTATAAAGTTATTCTTTGACAACAAGGTGCAGGGCTGGATGAACACAGCAGGTCAAGCAGCATCATAGGAGCAGAGAGGCTGACGTTTCGGGCCTAGACCCTGATG
>NW_025979199.1:0-6186 GCF_021869965.1 Rhincodon typus | reverse complement strand
CCTCCCACCTATCCCCTCCTCCCACTTCAAACCGCACCCCCATCTCCTCCCGACTAACCTCATCCCAACCCCTTGACCTTTCCGTCCTCCCTGGACTGACCTATCCCCTCCCTAACTCTCCACCGACACTCACTTTTACTGGCTCCATCCCCGCCGCTTCGACTTGTTTGTTTCCACTCCACCTATCCTCTCCTCTATCCAGCTTCAATCTGCCTCCCACTCTCTCCCTATTTATTTCAGAACCCACTTCCACTCCCACGTTTCTGATGAAGGGACGAGGCCCGAAACGTCAGCCTTTCTGCTCCTATGATGCTGCTTGGCCTGCTGTGTTCATCCAGCCCTCCACCTTGTTGTCTCGGATTCTCCAGCATCTGCAGTTCATACTGTCTCAAAAATCTCAAAATTTGGTGAAGTTGAGATTTTGGTCTTCTGAAGTGCTTATCTCACTCAAATAAGCATGTTAGTCAAAGCAACATCAAAAATGAGTCATTTGGAGAGTTTGAGATTTTAGTCTTTTAAAGTGGTTAACTCGCTGAAATAAGCAGTTTAGTGAAAACAGCATCAAAAATGAAGTCTTTCGGTGAAGTTGAGAATTTGGTCTGCAGAAGTGCTTAACTCGCTGAAATAAGCATTTTAGTTCAACCAGCATCAAAACTAGAGACATTTGGAAAAGTTAAGATTTTGGTCTTCTCATGTGCTTATCTCCCTGAAATAAGCATGTTAGTCGAAACAACATCAAATGGTGAGTCTTTTGGTGAAGTTGAGATTTTAGTCTACAACTGTGCTTTTCACATTGAAATAAGCATGTTAGTCAAACCAGCATCAAAATCTAAGTCATTTGGTGAAGTTGTGATTTCAGCCTTCTGAAATGCTGATGGGACTGAAATAAGCTTGTTAGTCAAAACAGCATCAAAAAGTAAATCATTTGGTAAGGTTGAGATTTTGATCTTCTGAAGTGCTTATCTCACTGAAATAAACATGTTAGTCAACACTGCATCAAAAACTAAGTCATTTGGTGAAGTCGAGATTTTTGCCTTCTGAAGTGCTTACCTGACTGAAATAAGCATGTTAGTCAAAGCAACATCAAAAATTGAGTTATTTGGTGAAGCTGAGATTTCTGCCTTTTAAAGTGGTTAACTCGCTGAAATATGCAATTTAGTGAAACCAGCATCTGAAATGCTTTTCGGACTGAAACAAGGTTGTTAGTCAAAACGGCATGGAAACGTAAGTCATTTGGTGAGGTTGAGATTTTGGTCTTCTGAAGTGCTAATCTCAATGAAATACGCATGTCAGTCATCACCGCATCAAAAACTAAGTCATTTGGTGGAATTGTGGTCTTCTGAAATGCTTATCTCTCTGAAATAAGCATGGTAGTCAAACCAGCATCAAAAATTAATTCAATTGGTGAAGTTGTGATTTCAGCCTTCTGAAATGCTTATCGGACTGAAATAAGCTTCAAAAAGTAAATCATTTGGTGAAGTTGAGATTATAGTCTTCTGAAGTCCTTATCTCGCTGAAATAAGCATGTTAGTGAAACCAACATGAAAAATTCAGTCATTTGCTGACGTTGAGATTTGGGTCTTCTGAAGTCCTTATCTCACTGAAATAAGCATGTTAAACAAAGCAACATCGAAAAGTTAGCCAATTGGTGATGTTTAGTTTTGGTCTTCTGAAGTGCTTATCTCACTGAAGTAAGCATGTTAGTCAATGCAACATCAAAAATTGAGTCATTTTGTGAAGTTGAGATTTTAGTCTTTTAATGTGGTTACCTCGCTGAAATAAGCAATTTACTGAAACCAGCATCAAATACTAAGTGATTTGGAGAAGTTGAGATTTTGGTCTTCTGAAGAGCTTACCTCAATGCAATAAGCATGTTGAGACAACCCAGCATTGAAGATGAAGTCATTTGGTGAAGTTGGAATTGTGGTCTTCTGAAGTGCTTACCTCTCTGAAATAAGCATGTTAGTCATACCAGCATCAAACACTAAGGCATTTGATTGAAGTTGAGATATTTGCCTTCTGAAGTGCTTATCTGACTGAAATAAGCATGTTAGTCAAACTAACATGAAAAATTCAGTCATTTGCTGAAGTTGAGATATTGGTCTTCTGAAGTTCTTATCTCGCTGAAATAAGCAGATTAGAAAAAGCCGCTTCGAAAAGTTGGTCAATTGGTGATGTTGAGATTTTGGCCTTCTGAAGTGCGTATCTCACTGAAATAACCATGTTAGTCGAAGCAACATCTAAAATTGAGTTACTTGGTGAAGTTGAGATTTTAGTCTTTTAAAGTGGTTAACTCGCTGAAATAAGCAAGTTAGTGAAAACAGTATCAAAAATTTAGTCTTTTGGTGAAGTTGAGAATTTGGTCTGCAGAAGTGCTTAACTCACTGAAATAACCATTTTAGTTTAACCAGCATCAAATTTTGAGTCATTTGGTGCAGTTAAAATTTTGGTCTTCTCATGTACTGATCTCGCTGAAATAAGCATGTTAGTCAAAACAACATCAAATGGTGAGGCTTCTTGATAAGTTGAGATTTTAGTCTTCCAAAGTGCTAATCTCGTTGCAATAAGCATGTTAGTCAAACCAGCATCAAAAGTGAAGTCATTTGTTGAAGTTGTAATTTCAGCCTTCTGAAATGCTTATGAGACTGAAATAAGCTTGCCAGTCATCACCGCATCAAAAATTAAGTCATTTGGTGAAGTTGAGATTATGGTCTTCTGAAGTGCTTATCTCACTCAAATAAGCATGTTAGTCAAAGCAACATCAGAAATTGAGTCATTTGGTGAAGTTGTGGTTTCAGCCTTCTGGAATGCTTATCGGACTGAAATAAGCCTGATAGTCGAAACAGTATCAAAAACTAAGTGATTTGATGAGGTGGAGAATTTGGTCTAGAGAAGTGCTTGCCTCAATGAAATAAGCATGTTAGACAAACCAGCATTGAAGATTAAGTCATTTGGTGAAGTTGAGATTTTGGTCTTCTGAAGTGCTTATCTGACTGGAAGAAGCAGTTTTGTCAAGCCAACATCAAAAATTAAGTCTTCTGGTGAAGTTGTGATTTCAGTCTTCTGAAATGCTTAACGGACACAAATAAGCTTATTAGTCAAAACAGCATCAAAAAGTAAGTCATTTGGTGAGGTTGAGTATTTGGTCGACAGAAGTGCTTGCTTCAATGAAATAAGCATGTTAGACAACCCAGCATTGAAGATTAAGTCATTTGGTGCAGTTAAGATTTTGGTCTTCTTATGTGCTTAACTCGCTGAAATAAGCGTGTCACTCAAAACAACATCAAATGGTGAGTCTTTTGGTGAAGTTGAGATTTTAGTCTTCTGATGTGCTTCTCTCGTTGAAATATGCAGGTTAGTTAAGCCTGCATCAAAACGTAAGTCATTTGGTGAAGTTGTGATTTCAGCCTCCTGAAGTGCTTATCAGACTGAAATAAGCTTGTTAGTCAAACTAGCATCAAAAAGTAAGTCATTTGGCGAAGCTGAGATTTTGGTCTTCTGGAATGCTTATCTCACTGAACCATGCATGTTCGTCAAACCAGCATCAAAAAATAAGTCATTTCGTGAAGTTGTGATTTTTGCCTTCCGAACTGCATATCTCACTGAAATAACCATGTTAGTTACACCAACATCAAAAAATTGAGTCATTTGGTGAAGTTGAGATTTTGATGTTCTAAAGTGCTTAACTCACTGAAATAAGCATTTTCGTCAAACCAGCATCAAATACTAAATCATTTGTTGAATTTGTGACTTTTGCCTTCTGAAGTGCTTATCCTAAAGAAATAAACATGTTAGTCAAACCAACATGAAAAATTTAGTCATTTGCTGAAGTTGACATTTTGGTCTTCTGAAATCCTTAACTCACTGAAATAACGATGTCAGTCGACACCGCATCAAAAATTAAGTCATTTGGTGAAGTTGAGATTTAAGTCTTTTAAAGTGGTTAACATGCTGAAATAAGCAATTCAGTGAAACTCGCATCACAAATTAAGTCTTTCGGTGATGTTGACAATTTTGTCTACAGAAGTACTTAACTCGCTGAAATAAGCATTTTAGTTCAACGAGTATGAAAAGTTGCGTCATTTGGTGCAGTTAAGATTTTGGTCTTCTGTAGAGCTTGCCTCAATGAAATAAGCATGTTAAGACAAACCAACATTGAAGACTGAGTCATTTGGTGAAGTTGACATTTTGGTCTTCTGAAGTGCTTATCTCGCTCTGAAAAGCATGTTAGGCAAAGCAGCATCGAAAATTGAGTCATTTGGTGAAGTTGAGATTTTAGTCTTTTAAAGTGGTTACCTCGCTGAAATAAGCAATTTACAGAAACCAGCATCAAAAACTATATCATTTGGTGCTGTTGTGATTTTTGCCTTCTGAAGTGCTTATCTGACTGAAATAAGCATGTTAGTCAAACCAAGATGAAAAATTCAGTCATTTGCTGCAGTTGAGATTTTGGTCTTCTGAAGTGCTTATCTCGCTGTAATAAGCGTGTTAGAAAAAGCAGCATCGAAAAGTTAGTCAATTTGGGGATTTTGGACTTCTGAAGTGCTTATCTCACTGAAATAAGCATGTTAGTCAAACCAACATGAAAAATTCAGTCATTTGCTGAAGGTGAGATTTTGGTCTTCTGAAGTGCTTATCTCGCTGTAATAAGCGTGTTAGACAAAGCAGCATCGAAAAGTTAGTCAATTGGGGATTTTGGACTTCTGAAGTGCTTATCTCACTCAAATAAGCATGTTAGTCAAAGCAACATCAAAAATGAGTCATTTGGAGAGTTTGAGATTTTAGTCTTTTAAAGGGGTTTAACTCGCTGAAAAAAGAAGTTTGGTGAAAACAGCATCAAAAATGAAGTCTTTTGGTGAAGTTGAGAATTTGGTCTACAGAAGTGCTTACCTCACTGAAATAAGCATTTTAGTTTAACCAGCATCAAAAGTTGAGTCATTTGGTGTAGTTAAAATTTTGGTCTTCTCATGTACTTATATCGCTGAAATAAGCATGTTAGTCAAAACAACATCAAATGGTGAGGCTTTTTGTTTAGTTGAGATTTTAGTCTTCTGATGTGCTAATCTCGTTGAAATAAGCATGTTAGTCAAACCAGCATCAAAAGCTAAGTCATTTGGTGAATTTGTAATTTCAGCCTTCTGAAGTGCTTATGAGACTGAAATAAGCTTGTCAGTCATTACCGCATCAAAATTAAGTCATTTGGTGAAGTTGGAATTTTGGTCTTCTGAAGTGCTTATCTCTCTGAAATAAGCATGATCGTCAAAACAGCATCAAAAATAAAGTCATTTGGTGAAGTTGAGATTTTGGTCTTCTGAAGTGCTTCACTCAAATAGGCATGTTAGTCAAAGCAACATCAAAAATTGAGTTATTTGGTGAAGCTGAGATTTCTGTCTTTTAAAGTGGTTAACTCGCTGAAATATGCAATTTAGTGAAACCAACATCAAAAGTTGAGTCATTTGGTGCTATTAAAATTTTGGTCTTCTCATGGGCTTATCTCGCTGAAATAAGCATTTTATTCAAAACAACATCAAATGGTGAGTCTTTTGGTTAAGTTGAGATTTTCCTCTTCTGATGTGCTTGTCTCGTTGAATTAACCATGTTAGTCAAACCAGCATCAAAAACTAAGTCATTTGATGAAGTTGTGATTTCAGCCTTCTGAACTGCTTATCAGACTGAAATAAGATTGTTAGTCAAAACAGCATCAAAAATTATGTCATTTGGTGAGGTTGTGATTTTGGTCTTCTGAAGTGCTTATCTCGGTGAAATAACCTTGTTAGACAAAGCAGCATCGAAAAGTTAGTCAATTGGCGAAGTTGAGATTTTGGAATTCTGAAATGCTTAACTCGCTGAAATAAGCATATTAGACAAAGGAGCATCGAAAAGTTGGTCAATTGGTGAAGTTGAGATTTTGGTCTTCTGAAGTGCTTATCTCACTCAAATAAGCATGTTAGTCAAAGCAAAATCAAAAATGAGACATTTGGAGAGTTTGAGATTTTCGTCTTTAAAAGTGGTTAACTCGCTGAAAAAAGCAGTTTAGTGAAAACAGCATCAAAAATTATGTCTTTCGGTGGAGTTGAGATTTTAGTCTTTTAAAGTGGCTAACATGCTGAAATAAGCAATTTAGTGAAACTAGCATCACAATTAAGTCTTTCGGTGATGTTGACAATTTTGTCTACAGAAGTACTT
>NW_025979198.1:0-6186 GCF_021869965.1 Rhincodon typus | reverse complement strand
GAGGAGGTGACAGAAATAGGGAGGGGTTGTAGGGGCTGGAGGGGGTGACGGAGATAAAGGGGCATACATTAATTACACAGATAGAGGACGGGTCCGCTGTAAGAGAGAATACAAAGAGTTTGGGAGAGAAGTCAAAAATTATTAGGAAGGCAAAGAAGAATTTTAATTATCACGGAGCCTAAAAACAAATCGTAAATTATTTTACAGGAACATCAATAAAAAGGAAGGTCATAATGGGAATGGGGGCATTGACGGATAAGCGGGAGGAGAACAGCAGAAATATGAAACACCGGTGAATATTTCACTTCGGTATTAATCAGGGATTTGGAACAGGTAAATATGATGTCAACAGACAGTCTGTTTAATGCGTTATGTGCATTTAACAATGATAGAGGGGATGTATGGGATAAACCAGGCTAAGCCAAGGAGGATAAAAGTCCTGGTTTGCCTGCATCACAGCAAGTGTTCAAAAAGAATTGAAGAGATAGCAGAGGCAATGCTGCTCGCATTTAGTAATTCGTCCAGCAAAGAGAGTGTACTGGTGTCAGGGATACTCCGTGCTGAGGGGGACTCTAGTACATTCCAGGCTGAGAGCGAGCGGATGCTTCGCAACACTGATAAGTTTGAGCCTGGTAGATGTTGGTGGGAAGACTCAGGGAGCTCACTTTACACTTGTAAGGTGTGAGTTTGGTTCAGTCAGAGGGACGGTGAAGTAGAGTTGAGGAGGTGAGGACGTTCCAGACCTGAAACGTCAGCTTTCCTGCTCCTCTGATGCTGCTTGGCCTGCTGTGTTCATCCAGCTCTACACCTTGTTGTCTCAGATTCTCCAGCATCTGCAGTTCCTGCTTTCTCTGGCAATATCTGAATATGGTTTTTGAAAAATTAGAACTGAAAGCTGATCTAGTGACAACCACTGCCTCAAAAAATTCCCATCTGGTTCACTAATATCCTTTAGGGAAGGAAACTGCCATCCTTACCTGGTCTGGCCTACATGTGACTCCAGACCCACAGCAATGTGGTTAACTCTCAACTGCCCTCTAGGCAATTAGGGATGGGCCATAAATCTCAGGACGGTTAGCGAGGCTATAAAATATAAAACTTCTCAAAGGATGGAATGGGGAAAAAAAGTGTTGGCAAACCCGTACAGGATCTTGATTAGTGCACACTCTGCATACTGCAGGAAGTCCTGAATCAGAAGGCCATAGAGAAGGGTCACTGAGATGTTGTTATGAGAAACGTACGGACATGGAAAGGATACACAGGCCGGATCTGTCCTCTCTCTTCAACATAGAAGGTTGGCATGTGGCCTAATCTCCACATTTAAGATAACGAAAGGTCCTGACCCAGTGGGTACAGAGAGAATGTTCCCACTCATTGATAAAAACAGAACCACAGGCCGTCATTCCAACGGGGAATTCAGAAAAACATCTTTCCCCTGAAAGTGCCTGGAATGTGGAACTCGCTGCCACAGCAAGTGGTTCACAGGAATAGTCTGGAAGGAGAAGGAGAAGGGAGTAGTTGGCTCCGATAGTAGATTTAGATAGCAGTAGTCTGGTTGGGCTGAGTGGCCTGTTGCTGTGCCACCGATCCTACAAAATGCTACTCCAGTTGAGTTTCTGCACACAGACAATGTTGTGCGATTGCAAATGCTGAGGTGGCACAGTTAGATATTGAGGAGTCGCTTGCTCACCTCGTTCTATCCTCTGCACCTCCCCACTTGTCTGGCCCTCCCAGCCATCGTCCAGCTTGCAGAGGGCTCATCCCTCGGCAGGGTACATTCCAAAAGCTTGTGACACCCTGCAATTCCTCTGACAAGGGCCGTTCCTAGTGCCCACCCCGTAGGCTGTGAATATCTGTAGGCCTTAGGCTTTGAACAGCCAGAACCTAGCTTTGATCTTGCCTCTGACTGGGAGTCCCTAGCTCTGCCCCTTTTCCCCACCAGGCCGTCTGTGCCTGACCCAGATGACAGTTATCTGGTACTCACATCTTTCCACCATGTCTCCGGGGAGTGCAGGCCACAGTTCACACTGTATTCCTGGCAGCAGGAGTCTGGCACTTGCGTTGAGTTGAAGGCCTCAAACCAATCGGTGTAATTTGAAACTCCACAGCAGCCAAACTGGAACGGCCAATAGATTACACATCAGAGCAATCACAATTTGTCCCTTCGCAGCTAACCTTCCATCAAACCCGTCCACATCCCATCATCACAGCAACATCAATGTAGTCTGCTTGGTCCCAAAGCCTTCTTACATTGTCATTCCTTGTTTCTATGCTGAGCCCCGTCCTGCACCCCTAGCCCACTCTGCAGTTCATGCTCCTGGAATATTTCCTCAAGATGATTGGGGTTGGCATGGTGGCTCAGTGGTTAGCACTGCTGCCTCATAGCACTAGGGACCCAGGTTTGATTCGACCCTCAGGCAACTGTCTGTCTGTGTGGAGTTTGCACATTCTCCCTGTGTCTGAGTGAGTTTGCTCCAGCTTTCTCCTGAAGATGTGTGGGCTAGGTGGATTGGTTGTGCTAAATTGCCCCATAGTGTCCAGGGATGCATGTGCTGGGTGGGTTAGCCATGGGAAATGCAGGGTTTGGGTAGGATGCTTTTCAGAGGGTCAGTATGGGCTGAATGGCCTGCTTCCACACTGTAGGGATTCTAGGATTCAAGAAAGGCTATAACATCTGTCTTTCCAATTTTGCCTTCTTATCGAGCATGTGACAACTAGCTGAAGTCAGGCAGTGAGTAAAGGAGGTGATTGTAGGAATTTGGTGAATGATAGCAGTGGCGCCAACCTTTACACATTCCTGCATTTACTTACAGACTGAAACATTACATACACAGACCTCATAAGGTCGAAGTGTCAGTAAGTATTTCTTGACAGGTGCTCAGTGAAAGCCCCGGTTTTTTTTACTGTGACTGGCGGGTAGGGGAGGGAGCTGGGAAGGTGAAAGGTCTCGGGATTCTCTGGCCGAGTGGCTAAGTAAGAGCTGCAAACAGCAGCACAGATTGGAGTGAAATAAAACCTCCACAAACTGTTAGTGTATCCAAGGAAACAACTCCATTTCTCAGTGCATTGTTCTTGACTCAAGTTACAGGGTTCAAGTCCCACCACAGGAATTAAGCACTAAATCCATGGTGTGTGATTCCAGTTAGCTTGGTCCTCCCAGACCAGGGGCAGGGACTCTCTCTGTCTCTCTAATTAGAGGAGAAGGCTGCTGGTGGTTTAACCTGAGGATCACCACACCTTAGGCAAGGGGAGAGGTTGAGAAGGAGAGTCCTTTATGGTAACTTCAGCCAATGTGGGAATTCAACCTGTTGGTGAGACTCTGCATTGTCAACCAGCTAACCAACTCCTCCGCGTGTCTCTATTTATAATTGTATTGCCTGATTCAAAATCCTTCGTTATTCATTTCTGTGGACCAGATTTCCATGAATGCAGTTTGGATCCTTTTAATGTTGAAATCTAATTAATTGCCCTTTTGTAGAAAGGATAGTGAAGAAGGCATCTGGTACACTTGCCCTTATTGGTCGGTGCGTTGATTTGGGAGTTAGGCGATCATGTTGTAGCTGTATAGGACATTGGTTAGGCAACTTTTGGATTACTGCATTCAATGCTGGTCTCCCTGCTATAGGAAGGATGTTGTGAAACTTGAAAGGGTTCAGAAAAGATTTACAAGGATATTACCAGGTTTGGAGAGTTTGAGCTATAGGGAGAGCCTGAATAGTCTGGGGCTATTTTCCCTGGAGCTTCAAAGGGTGATGGATGACCTTATAGAGGTTTATAAAATCATGAGGGGCGTGGATAGGGTGAATAGCTGAAGTCTTTTCCTTAGGCTGGGGGCAGTCCAGAACTAGAGGGCATAGGTTTAAGGTAAGAGGGGGGAGATTTAAAAGGGGCCTAAGGGTCAACTTTTTCACACAGAGGGTGGTGCGTGTACGGAATGAGCTGCCAGAGGAGGTGGTGGAAGCTGGTACAATTACAACATTTAAAAGGCATCTGGATGGGTACATGAATAGAATGGGGTTTAGAGGGATATGGGCCAAATGCTGGCAAATGTGACTAGATTAATTTAGGATATCTGGTCAGCATGGAAGAGATGGGCTGAAGGGTCTGATTCCGTGCTGTATATCTCTATGACTCTAAGTCCATGTAATTTATTATTGCCACCTAAAATTACTGGACACCTCCTTTCCCCTCTGCCCTGATAATTATTCTAGTTCATAGCTCCAGCTTCCAAACAGAAGCCCCTTCCAAACAAAATCAAACACAGAAATTGGTGGAGAAACTCAGCAGGTCGGGTAGCTCTGTGCCCATCCTGACAACATGGGGCCTCGTTGTTTAAAGATCCCGCTCTCCCTGATGTGTAAACTGGAAATACCAGATGGACCTACATCAGTCTGGATGATGCTCCAAGCGTTTGTCAGACCAATGTTTCCATCCGTCTCAAACAGCCAAAGACCTTCCTTCAGATCCTTTCGGGCATAAGTGTCAATCTAAGGGAGAAAGGGAGAGGTCTGTGTTAACCAGGCAATGAAAGCCATGCAGTTACAATGTACAGGGAATGGGGAGATATTATCGCTGGAGTGTTAATCCAGAGACCCAGGAAATTTCCTGGGACCCGCGTTCGAATCCCACCACAGCAGATGGTGGAATTTGAGTTCAATAAAATATCTGGAATTAAGAATCTAATGATGACCATGAATCCATTGTCGATTGTCAGGAAAAACCCATCTGGTTCACTAAGGTCCTTTAGGGAAGGAAATTGACATCCTTACCTGGTCTGGCCTACGTGTGACTCCAGACCCAAAGCAATGTCTTAACTGCCCTCTGGGCAATTAGGGATGGGCAATAAATGCTGCTTAGCCAGTGAATGGATAAAACAAAAAGATTCAGGCAAGGTTGGATTCTGGGAGAGGTATATGAAGATGTTAAAACCAGGCTTATTGTTTTATTGATTGGATTGGATTGATGAGACCACATTGGGGCTGAAATGTGCTGATGGTGTGTAGACTGTTTACATCAGCAGCAATCCCGGGGAAATTCCGTGAAAGGACTGGGGGTGACAGTATGGCAGGATGGGGTCTGCCCACTTTGTCCAGACTCTCCTCCAGGCCTTTGGGACTTGTACACTTGACTCTTTGACAACCGTCAGCCTCCCTACACTGAGGTGCCCCGTGTCCTAACACTCAGCAAAACCCCCAACTCCTGCTTTTCCTTGGCTCACCTTCCTGCGTCCCCATTAAACAACACCTCGAGTTGAAGATTGTCATCCTTGCTTTCAAATAGCACTGTAGTGCCACTCCTCCTGGTCTCTGTAACCTCCTCTAGGTCCCCATAGCTCTTGGAGATATCTACACCCTTCAAATCCTGGTTTCTTTATAGTCCACCATATTCCCACACACCCAACTGCTCCATCATCTGGTGACCAGGCCCACAGCTTCCTGGGCCTCAAGTTCTGAAATTTTCCTCCCTCCGCCCTCACGATGCTCTTTCAAACCCTACCTCCTTTGTAAGCCTTTGGTGATCTGATTTACGCTGCAGCCTCATATTTTGTTTCATAATGCGGCTGTGAAGTACGTTCTACCAGGCCAAAAGGCACTATTCAAACGCAAACTCTTGTAGCTCTGGGCTTTGACACTCAGAGAGCTCCAGCAGGGTTCGGGGTAGGCTCAGGCCTATCTCCTTAGGGTTCCCGTTGGGAAAATTGCTGAGATCGTCAAAGGTCGAGTGTCATGGGCTCCAGTTGACGGTACACCCCATTGCCATAGTTATGTCACGGTGTTTCCAGGCACGGTGACAGTTGCCTTGGTAACACCCAGAGAGTTCCCTCGCCTCATTCAAACATGACTTACTGCTTGGCCATTTGACTGAAGGTGAAAGGTGAAGTCAGTGGGCAACCACTCTGTGAGTGTGTGTGTGTGTGTTTGTGTGTCTGTGTGTGTGTGTGTGTGTGTGTCTCTGCGTGTGTGTCTGTGTGTGTGTCTGTGAGTGTGAGTGTGTGTGTGTATCTGTGTGTATGTGTAAGTGTGTGTATGAGTGTGAGTGTGTGTGTGTGTATCTGTGTGTATGTGTGTGTGTATGAGTGTGAGTGTGTGTGTGAGTGTGTGTGTGCGTGTGTGCGTGTGTGAGTGCGTGTGTGTGCGCATGTGTGTGTGCACGTGTGTGTGTATGTGTGTGTGTGTGTGTCTGCAT
>NW_025979197.1:0-6187 GCF_021869965.1 Rhincodon typus | reverse complement strand
CGCTGTACCCGGTGTGGCTTCCTCTACATCGGGGAAACCAAGCGGAGGCTCGGGGACCGCTTTGCAGAACACCTACGCTTGGTTCGCAATAAACAACTGCACCTCCCAGTCGCAAACCATTTCAACTCCCCCTCCCATTCCTCAGACGACATGTCCATCCTGGGCCTCCTGCAGTGCCACAACGATGCCACCCGAAGGTTGCAGGAACAGCAACTCATATTCCGCTTGGGAACCCTGCAGCCCAATGGTATCAATGTGGATTTCACAAGCTTCAAAATCTCCCCTCCCCTAACCTGTTCTTCCTCCCACCTATCCCCTCCTCCCACCTCAAGCCGCACCCCCATCTCCTACCAACTAACCTCATCCCGCCCCCTTGACATGTCCGTCCTCCCTGGACTGACCTATCCCCTCCCAAACTCCCCACCTACACTCACCTTTACTGGCCCCATCCCCGCCTCTTCGACCTGTTTGTTTCCTCTCCACCTATCCTCTCCTCTATCCATCTTCTATCCGCCTCCCACTCTCTCCCTATTTATTTCAGAACCCCCTTCCCCTTCCCCTTTTCTGATGAAGGGTCTAGGCCCGAAACATCAGCCTTTCTGCTCCTATGATGCTGCTTGGTCTGCTGTGTTCATCCAGCCCTGCACCTTGCTTTCTCAAATGAAAGTTTAATCTGGGGACGAGGCAGGTACGTGGAATAATTAGATTAGCTGTGATTTTGTTGAAAGAACGAGCAAGCTTGAGGGACCGACTGGACTTCTCCTGCTTTTAAATTTCTATGTTCGTATGTGAGCATGATAGCAGTGATGCTGAATTACACCAAGCGTCGCCCCTTCAATCTATCAAGTTGTTATTCTTTCCGGTACTCAGGGAAAATAAGTGAAGTATGGAAAGTAAAGCTGAACTTAATCAAACCAGATTGTCATGTTTTCCTTCGCACTCCTCAATTCCCTTTATGAATGATAGCTCCTGTCTTGACTCGTACTGACTGACAGGTTGGCAGCTATTTTTCCACTTTATGTTTTTCTTGCCCAACCAGCTGCTTAATCTTTTCACAACACGACGTAAACTGAAGGATTGTTTGAAAGGGGAAATCAGCTAAATCAATCAAACCTTAATCTATGCATAAATAAACTTAACATTGACATTGCTAAATAAAATTGAAAGCAACACACTATATTGATGGCAATGTACATGGAATGGTGCAATCTTCTCATTGATCTACATCGGCTGGCCAAGCAGTACCTCAATGTTAAACTGCTCTCCTTTGGGTTCAAATTGCTTTGTAGCCTTGTTGTTAAAGTGGTTTGGTAGCACACGCTGTATCTCTGGAGTTCAGCATCCTCAGGACTGGGACTTTAAACCATTCTGTGGGAGGTCATCTATCAGGCTCAGGACAGAGTTCTTAAACCTATTTAAAAATGTTGTCTAACATAAAATGAAGATGAAAAGCAGATTGTGGAGAATGTAGATGATTTCTCTATGTGTCAGTACAATTCTGGAAAGCTCTGTGTGTTCTTCGGAAAACTGGAATTACCATGAGGTTCTTGCTGGCACAACATGCCGGAACATGGAGGTAGCTGGACCAGAGAGATACAATCTGTACAGAACTTGAGTATTGCTGAGAAAAGAAGACGCGTGTCGTCGCAACTTTTCATCTCTCACCCATCAATTTGCAAGAAATACCAAAACGACGAGAAAAGAACCATTAAACTGTGTAAGAGGGAAGTACTGGCTGCTTGGTAAGTAAATTCTGACTGGTAGTGGCATTGCCATGGAAAATGAACCAGCTAATGATGACTGACAATTAACTGCCAAGCTCTGTTTAAGTTTTAAATAAGGCACATTGACTCCAATTTGTCAAGGCATGCCTATGTATTCACATATGCAGCTTCGAGTACAGAAAAGTTATGACTCCAATTTGTCAAGGCATGCCTGTGTATTCATATATGCAGCTTTGAGTACACAAAAGTGTACCATATCCACAAGTCAGACTGACAATTCAAAATTGGTTGCCAGCATAATTCTTTGCACGTTCAGGTCAACATTTTCCACATAATCCTGAGCATGCAAAGAATTGTGTTGATAATCAATTTAGATTGGTTGTCAGACTCACAGGATGACACACATGTGTGTACTGGAAGCTACATACATTAATTCATTGAGCTATGCTCTATGTAGACAGGAAGAACATGTACACATACTACACCCGTTTCATTGTAACAAAATAGGGCACAGCCATTCCAGGGCGCAGCTATTCTCTGGTTCATTCCCCAGCTCAATGTCTTGAACAATCAGGGTCAATTAGCCTGGGTTAAAATGTAAACAGAGCTTGGCAGTAAGTTGTCAGTTATCATTAACTCACTCATTTGCCACTGTATTGCCTCTAGCAACCAGAGTCCACTGCCAACCAATCGGCATTCCTCTCTCACACAATATAAATGCTGGTTTTCCCTTTGCTTTGGTCTTTATTGCAAAGGAATGTGGGACAAACAGCTTTGATGAAATGTGTCTTTTCACAACAAACCTTATTCCTCCTTATCTCAATGACCTCCTCTCATGCTGTGAGATCTCTAAGCTCTTCCAGTTCTGGCCTCCTGTGAATTACCTTCATTCCACCATTGGAATTCCAGAATTCCCTCCCTCTGCCTTTAAGCTATTCCTTTAAATTTACCACCTTTGTGAAGATTTCATTCACCTTTTATGCGGCTTTTGTTTGACAATGCTCCTGTTAAACATCATGTGATATTTTAATGTGTTAGAAGTGTTGCATTAATGCCAATTGTTTTTCTCTTGTGAGACTACAAAAACTCTGTGTATAATAGTAATATACCTATCATCTGTTACATCAGAGAGAAATGTAGTAAACCTGGGATTAGAAATACTCGATGCACTATTGCGATGGAGTGCCTTTGTTAACTCAGCAGGTATCACCTCCTGTGTGTACCTGTAACAGCTAAACACAACACAAGGCTGTTTGGAGCTGTGTTTGGCTCATAAGTATGCTTCTGGTACACATTCAAATCTGACCTGTCAAAGCTGACATTCTCACACAATTCCAACTATCCATCATTTTCTAAATAAATTTGGGGATCTGCAGGGGCACTGTTCGTGAAAAATCCCAAATTTATTGAGGACCATTCATTCAAAATGCATAATTCTACAGCAGTTGGCCAGTTAGCTTAATAATCCTCTCATCTTCTGACGTTACAATGTGCAGCTCCCTTTGTATCTTTTTTCTCTACTTCTGACATCAATATGCGTGGTGTAAAGGCTACGAAGCACACACAGTAAAAAAAAAACTGAATTATATTGTATTGCATTTGACAGTGTCCCTTTTGAAGGATTCTGTAACTCTACAATTACCTCCCTTCTTGCAGCAGTCACATCTATCATGAGTTTTTTTTTCATCCATTCACAGAATGAGGGTGTTGCTGGCTGGGCAGCATTTATTGCCCATCCCTAATTGCCCAGAGGGCAGTTAAGAGTCAACCACATTGCTGTGGGTCTGGAGTCAAGCCTAAGCCAGACCAGGTAAGGATGGCAGCTTCCTTCCCTAAAAGACATTAGTGAACCAGATGGGTTCGTCCTGGCAATTGACAGTGAATTCATGGTCATCATTAGACTCCTAATTCCAGATTTTTATTTTATTGAATTCAAATTCCAACCCTGTGTGTTCAACTCTGTCCAACGCAGACCCATCCGGACAAGAATCCGAGGTCTCACAGCACAATATTGCTTGTGCTTGTGGGTGTGGGAATGCTGTCGGCTGTAGCTCCTTTGGGAGCGTCACCACCCATGACACTGTGGTACAAATCCCATTCCAGTGACAAAATCTATGTGTGCCAGCCCAGTGCAGGAGCAGTTGAACTCAATATTTCATCAATATTTATGTGAGTGATGCTGGCTAAACCAGGCTTGAGTTGCAAAGACGGTAGTTCTGACAGTGAAACCGTATCACTGGAAATGATCTAAAGATGGGTCAGGAAGATATCAAGTGGCAAGGCTGTGACTGTTTCCCTTGACAGCTTGAGAAGAAAGATTGTTGATACATCTCCTTGGAAAAAAAAGGAAGCAAAGTTGAAGGACTGAGTTAAGATACAGATAGTACGTGAACTAACTGAATCGAGGAACATCATAGAATCCCTATGGTGTGGGAACAGGCCACTCGGGCCATAGAGCCCACACTGACCCTCCTAAGAATAGCCCACCCCAGACCCACACCCTACCCTATTGCTGTAACCCTGCATTTCCCACAGCTAACCCTCCAAACCTGCACATCTTTCGGACTGCGGGAGGAAACTGGAACACTGGGAGGAAACCCACGCAGACACAGGGAGAATATGCAAACTCCACACAGACAGTCGCCTGAGGCTGGAATCGAACCCGGGTCCCTGGCACTGTGAGGCCACTGTGCTGCCCTCGAATAGCTTCAAGGATCAAATGGTCTCAGGCTGTATATTTCTGAATGGAGCGCAGAAAGGCGCGGAGGGGGAAGAGACATAGATAGACAAGCCGTCAAGAAGGCTTCAAGAAGGAAAGAAAGAGTGAGAGAGGGATGGTCTGAAGAGAAGAAAATTTTGGGAAATCAGATTTGAAAAGCTTGTCTATTTCAGCCGCGTTTGTAAGTTCTGATCTGCACTGCCTGGCAAATGAATGTCAGCATATACTTGCAGTGGAGGCTGAAATGTCACTGCCAGTTTGAAAAGATGATTTTGGGGCTTTGAGGTAGCTGCACTATAATTTTTTAAATACACAGCAGCTGAATAAGATGGAACTCATGCTTTCTGAAAAGGAAATTAGCTTCACGCTGACTGACTCCAAATCTCATTTCAATAAGTAAAACTAAAATAGGGAACTTTTACACTCTGATCCAACAAACAACAAACAGCAACAACTTTGGATACATCGGCTGCGGTTAAAGGTGCTGCTTTGGTAAATTTTATCCCATGTTTTTCTACTTGCCCGGATAAGAAACGCTAGCCTCAGTAAAGAACATTTTCCGCCCTCAACAATCAAGATCACCCTGTGCTGCATTTGCCTGATCGCGTTAATTTCCATGTGAAACATCCTCAATTTTATATTGGAACAGGAGAAGGTCATTCAACCTGCTTCACAGGAATACAAAGAGGCCAATCAGCCCTTTGAGCCTGTCACATGGGAACAGGAATAGGCCATTCAGCTGTTCAAGCCTTTTACCACAGGGACAGGAGGAAGGAATTCAGCCCCTCAAGCTTGTTACACAGGAACAGAAGGAGGCCAATCTCTCAAAGAGCCTTGAGCCATAGAGATGTACAGCATGGAAACAGACCCTTCGGTCCAACTCATCCATGCCGACCAGATATCCTTAATGAATCTAGTCCCGTTTGCCAGCATTTAGCCCACATCCCTCTAAACCCTCCCTATTCATGTACCCATCCAGGTGCCTTTTAAATGTTGTAACTGTACCAGCCTCCATCACTTCCTTTGGCAGCTCATTCCATACACACACCACCCTCTGCATGAAAAAAGTTTCCCCTTTGGTCCCTTTTAAATCTTTCCCCTCTCACCTTAAACCTATGTCCTCTAGTTTTGGACTCCCCTACCCTGGGGAAAAGACCTTGGCTACTCACCCTATGCATGCTCCTCATGATCAAAATAGCCCCAGCCCATTTAGGCTTTACCTATAGCTCAAACCCTCCAACCCTGGCAACAGCCTCGTAAATCTTTTCTGAACCCTTTCAAGTTTCACAACATCTTTCCTATAACAGGGAGACCATAATTGAATCAGAGATAGTAGGAACTGCAGATGCTGGAGAATCCGAGACAACAAGGTGCAGGGCTGGATGAACACAGCAGGCCAAGCAGCATCATAGGAGCAGAGAGGCTGACGTTTCGGGCCTAGACCCTTCATCAGAAAAGGGGGAGGGGAAGGGGGTTTTGAAATAAATAGGGAGAGAGTGGGAGGCGGATAGAAGAGGGATAGAGGAGAGGATAGGTGGAGAGGAAACAAACAGGTCGAAGAGGCGGGGATGGAGCCAGTAAAGGTGAGTGCAGGTAGGGAGTTAGGAAGGGGATAGGTCAGTCCAGGGAGGACGGACAGGTCAAGGGGGCGGGATGAGGTTGGTCGGTAGGAGATGGAGGTGCGGCTTGAGGTGGGAGGAGGGGATAGGTGGGAGGAAGAACAGGTTAGGGAGGCAGGGACGAG
>NW_025979196.1:0-6189 GCF_021869965.1 Rhincodon typus | reverse complement strand
TTAGCGTTAGGGTTGGGGTTAGGTTTAGGGTTAGGGTTGGGTTTAGGGTTAGCGTTGGTGTTAGGGTTGGGCTTTGGGCTAGGCTTGGGGTTAGGGTTAGGGTTAGGGTTAGGGTTAAGGTTAGGGTTAGGGTTCCGGTTAGGGTTAGCGTTAGGGTTAGGGTTTTGGGTTAGTGTTCCGGTTAGAGTTAGGATTAGTGTTAGGGTTAGTATTAGGGTTAGCGTTAGGGTTAGGGTTTTGGGTTAGCGTTAGAGTTAGGGTTATGTTTAGGGCTCGGGTTAGTGTTAGGATTGGCATTAGAGTTTGGGTTAGCGTTAGTGTCAGGTTTAGTGTTAAGGTTATGGGTTAGGTTTAGGGTTAGGGTTAGTGTTAGTGTTAGGGTTGGGGTTAGGTTTAGGGTTATGGTTGGGGTTGAGGTTGGGGTTAGGGATAAGGTTCGGGTTAGGTTTGGGTAAGGTTTAGGGTTAGGGTTAAGTTTAGGGAATGGGTTAGGGTTAGGATTGGGGTTAGGGTTTGGGTTAGCGTTAGTGTCAGGGTTAGTGTTAGGGTTATGGGTTTGGTTTAGGGTTAGGGTTAGTGTTAGGGTTAGGGTTGGGGTTAGGTTTAGAGTTAGGGTTGCGGTTGGGGTTGGGGTTAGCATTGGGTTTAGAGTTAGCGTTGGTGGTAGGGTTGGGGTTTGGACTAGGGTTGGGGTAGGGTAAGGTTTAGGGTTCGGGTTCGGGTTAGGGTTAGGGTTAGGGTTAGGGTTAGGGTTCCGGTTAGGGTTAGCGTTTGGGTTAGGGTTATTGTTAGGGTTAGGGTTATGGGTTAGTGTTAGTGTTAGGGTTACGTTTAGGGTTAGGGTTAGGGTTAGGATTGGGGTTAAGGTTAGGGTTAGGGTTAGTGTCAGGGTTAGTGTTAGGGTTATGGGTTAGGTTTAGGGTTAGATTTAGGGTTAGGGTTAGGCTTAGTCGTAGGGTTAGGCTTCGGTTTATGGTTAGGTTTAGGGTTAGGGGTAGGGTTAGGCTTCCGGGTACCTTTAGGGTTAGGGTTTTGGGTTAATGTGAGGGTTAGGGTTAGGTTTAGGGCTAGGGTTAGGGTTAGGATTGGGGTTCGGGTTTGGGTTAGCGTTAGTGTCAGGGTTAGTGTTAGGGTTATGGGTCAGGTTTAGGGTTAGGGTTAGTGTTAGGGTTAGGGTTGGGGTTATGTTTAGGGTTAGGGTTGGGGTTGGGGTTGGGGTTAGCGTTGGGTTTAGGGTTAGCGTTGGTGCTAGGGTTGGGGTTTGGGCTAGGGTTGGGGTTAGGGTAAGGTTTAGGTTTAGGGCTTGGGTTAGGGTTAGGGTTAGGGTTGTGTTAGGTTTAGGGACGGGGTTAGGGTTAGGGTTAAGGTTAGTGTCAGGGTTAGTGCTAGGGTTATGGGTTAGGTTTAGGGTTAGGATTAGTTGTTAGGTTTAGGGTTGGGGTTAGGTTTAGGATTAGGGTTGGAGTTAGGGTTGGGTTTAGGTTTAACGTTCGTGTTAGGGTTGGGGTTTGGGCTAGGGTTGGGGTTAGGGTAAGGTTTAGGGTTAGGGTTAGGGTTAGTGCTTGGGTTAGGGTTGGGTTTAGGGTTAGGGTTAGGGTTAAGGTTAGGGTTAGGGATAGGGTTAGAGTTATGGTTACGGTTAGGGTTAGGGTTCGGGTTAGGGTTAAGGATAGGGTCGGTTTAGGGTAGTGTTAGGGTTCGGGTTAGGATTAGTGTTAGGGTTAGGGTTAGGGTTCCGGTTATGGTTCGTGTTCGGGTTAGTGTTAGCGTTAGGATAAGGGTTAGGGTTATGGGTTAGTGTTAGGGTTAGGGTGAGGTTTAGGGCTAGGGTTAGGGTTAGGGTTAGGGTTAGGGTTAGGGTTAGGGTTAGGGTTAGGATTAGGTTTATGGTTTGGGTTAGGGTTAGGGTTTGGTTTAGGTTTAGGGATAGTGTCCGGGTTAGGAATAGGGTTAGGGTTAGGGTTAGTGTTAGTGTTAGTGTTAGGGTTAGGGTTAGGTTTTGGGTTAGGGTTTGGGTTAGGGTTACGGTTATGGTTAGGGTTAGCGTTAGGGTTAGTGTTAGGGTTAGGGTTAGGGTCAGGTTTAGGGTTATTGTTAGGGTTAGGTTTAGGGTTACGGTTAGTGTTAGGGTTAGGGTTTTGGTTTTGGTTAGGGTCATCGTTAGGGTTAGGGTTAGGGTTAGGTTTCGGGTTAGGGTTAGGGTTACCGTTAGGGTTCGGTTTAGGGTTAGGGTTAGTGTTAGGGTTAGGGTTACCGTTAGGATTAGGGTTAGGGTTAGGGTTAGTGTTAGGTTTAGGGTAATGCTCTGGGACACGACCTCAAACCCTGCTGTGGCGAATGGTGGAATTTGAATTTCATTAAACATCTGAAATTAGGAGTCTAAAGATGACCTATCTGGTTCATTTAATGCCCTTTATGGAAGGAAAGTGTCATCCTTACCTGGTCTGGCCCCCATGTGACACCCGACACACAGCAATGCGGTTAGCTCTTAACTATTAGGGATGTGCAATAAATGCTGGCCTCGCCAGTGACACCCTCATCCCATGAATAAATTAAAAGAAAACCTCCCGGATCAACTGAAATCTAACATTTGCATTGTCACTGGCATCCTGACTAATATTCCCAGTAAGTTATGCAGCAGCCAGAAAATTTTTGTATCAGTCTTATACTACGCACATCCACAAAAATAAAATTAAAGGGACTGCACACAACAAATGCATTTTAAGTTGAACATCAATCATGAATCTTAGGTTTGTCGTGATAACTGATGTAAGTACAGCTACAAATGATACAGGAACTCAATGCAAAATCTTCAGTTTCAGACAGACATCTGTCTTTCTTTTTGCAACCATGCAGTGGAATTTGGAAATATAGCACTTTATTTTCTCTTGCAAGATTGGTTCAGCTTTATACAAATATAAAATTCAAGTCTCCACTTCAGGATAATCGGCTAAAGACAAGGTTCTGGGAGGAAAAGTCTCCAAGTAATTATTAATTAACTTTAAAACTTCCAAGGCAGATAAATTGTACAACTTACTCTTTAAATTCTTGCATGGAATATGGCTATCAGTGGCTAGTTCAGCATTTGTTGCCTATTCTTAATTTCCCTTGAGAAGGTGCTGGTGAGCAAATTTCTTCAACTATTGCAGCCCACCTGTTATAGATAAAATCATTTTAGGAAAAGCATTCCAGGATTTTATTCAGCTGTGAAGGAAGAGCGAAAATATCCAAGTCAGGTGGTGTGGGGCTTAAGTGTGGCACCTGGAGGTGGTGGCTTTTCCAAATGTCTACTGTCTTTTTTCTTCTAGGTGGTAGACCATTGGTTTGTGAGGTGATTCTAAAGGAGCCTTGTTAAGTTGGTGCACTGCATATTGTATATAATACACATTAGCGCCACTGTACAATTTGTGACGGAGGGAGTGAACTTTAAGTTGGTGGATGGGCATCCAATCAAGTGGACTAATACATCCTGGATAGTGTTTAGTTTCTTGCATATTGTTGGCTCCTGCAGTCTCCACTCAACCAATCTTTACCATCAAGCCAAGGGATTAAGTGATGGTAGACTAAGCAGATATGCCAAGGAAAAGGTTACAGATTCTGAGTGAATACAACTCTGCTGTTATTGAAGACCCACAGAACCTCATAGATGTTCAGTTTTGAGCTGCTGGATTGCTTCCAAATTTATTTCATTTGGCACTAAAGTCCTGCCACACAACATAATCCTCAATGTGAAGATGGAACTCTGTCTCCAAAAGGACTGTGCAGGGGTCTTGCCACTCTTGGTGAGAGTAGGTTTAAATGTGTTTTCCCTTTTGTTAGTTTCCTTAGTATGTGCTGTGGATCCAGTCTGGCACATATCTCCTTCAAGACTCACCCGCTATCTCAATAGCAGGTGAGCAAATTTTCGTGAAGTTCTTCCACCTTGTCACCCTCAGTGCTTCCTCAAATTGCTGTTCAACATGGGTGATTACTGATTGAAGTAAGTAAGGGAGGGCAGTTAGTAACACATTAGGAGATTCCTTTGCTCTTGTTTGACTGGAAGTTGTTGTTGCTTAAAATCAAATATCAAGAACTTCCAGGGCCAACTCCTTCCAACTGTATGTCACTGTACTACACTTCTAATGGGTCTGTTCTGCCAATGAGATAGGAAATATCTGGAGAGAGAGATGGTCATTAAATTACAATTCTGTGAATATAACTATGTCAGGCTGTTGCTTGAATAGTCTATGAGACAGCTCTCCCAATTTTGGCACAAGAGCCAGAGATTAATAAGGAAAAACTCTGCAGTATTAAGAGGGTTGGCTGTGTCATTGCCATTTACCGTGTCCAAGTCAACAGCAGGAGTTCCGTCTAGTTTTATTCCTTTCTGACCTTTCTGTAGTAGTTTGGTATATCTGAGTGGTTTGCTTGGTCATTGCAGTGGGCAGAATGAACCAAATTGCTGTGGGTCTGGACTCACATGTAGGTCAGACAGGTAAGGATGGCCTAAGGGTCACCATGAACCAGAGAGGTTTTTAAAGACAGCCATAGTTTTATGGCAGCATCATTTAAACTAGTTTTCAATTCTAATTGAGTTTACCACTCAAGTTCAAAATGCCATCAGTTACCTTGCGATGCTAGTCTTACAGCAATTTGTGTGAGTAGTTAATAATGCAATTCAAACTGGATTCTTACAACTGAATATGCTGATTTTTGAAAAAAATGTTTTGAGACTAATCACCAGTGTAAACAGTTTTGGAAATTCGGCTATCTGCAACACGTCATGATTACAACCAATGGACAGCAAAACCAAATACAGAAGTTTGTTAACTATAAACTATTTCAATAGATGATTTACAAAATTCCAGCTTTGCTGTCATTTATATCATTGAGAAGCAACAACATTCAAGTAATCAGTGCCAAGAGGCACAGAACAGAACCACCATGATGGCGGCACCAGCAAGGTAGGTAGTGCCTGGGCTCCTCAGCCCATCTGCTCCAGATTGGCCCCAACCTTCTTTCTTTTTCCTTTTTGTCTTTTTCTTTATCCTCTTCTTGTTGGCGGAGGAGGTGTCATCACGGAGGAGATTGGAGCAGGACTCATGGTGAAGGAGGCAGCTGCAGCGGTGGTTCATGGTTGCGGTAGGCCCAGAGCAGGGACTCCTGATGATACGGGCGAAGTGGCAGTAGCAGAGCCAGGGACTCCTGGCGTATTGGCTGGACCCGGAACGGGGACTCATTATGGCCCGGAGACCAGACCTATTACAGAAACCCCAGAGACCTTAAGAAAACCTGGAGCCGTGCTTGACAAGGAGGACTGTAAAGTTGAACATTATTTCTTATTTTTCAATTGAACAGAAGATGAAGGTCTGCTTCAGTAATGTCTTTTTATTCATTTTGTATTCCAAAATGGCACCAGACTGTGGCATCAAAACACTTTTCACTTATTTTCCCAAATACATGTAACAATAAAATCATTCATTCAAAAGGAATTTGAGGACAGATTAAATAGTGAACATATTGTTGCATAACTAAGTTGAATATTAAACCAAACCAGAATGAATGTGATGGAATACAAATCCAATTGTGAAACTGGAGACACAATTATTGTGCATTATTCTATTGTTTATCCTTGAAATATTGCAGTAACCACAGCCCACTGCTTTCCATGGGTTTAAATGACACTTCAATTTGGAAACATTGAATCCACAGGCTTGGTTGATCCCTAATTAGCTGCAAAGTGGCCCTGCCTAGTTTCATATTCTTCAATCCAATTGACTCCCAGTCCTGTCTAAACTCAAAATATGCACATAAAGCAGATTTGCTGTGCTTCAGAGAATTGTGTCTCAGCACATTCCAAACCTTCCTCTTGAGCTCTCCTCACAGCACCCTGTGGATTTAGTTCTTGATTATGTACTGATGCATAAATCTAACACAATGACACTCTGCTGCTTGACTTCAAGCTCCATGGTTGTGACAGTGTTTAAGAAGCTTGGTTGCCCTGTTCCCATTTTGTGTTTGAAGAGTTTGGGAATGAGGCTACATACTGTCAGAGGGTGACCAATCAAATCATAGATTTTGGGGTTAAAATTGAATCAGAGATAGTAGGAACTGCAGATGCTGGAGAATCCAAGACAACAAGGTGCAGGCCTGGATGAACACAGCAGGCCAAGCAGCATCATAGGAGCAGAAAGGCTGACGTTTCGGGCC
>NW_025979195.1:1971-6190 GCF_021869965.1 Rhincodon typus | reverse complement strand
CCTCTTCGACCTGTTTTGTTTCCTCTCCACCTATCCTCTCTTCTATCCCTCTTTTATCCGCCTCCCACTCTCTCCCGATTTATTTCGGAACCCCCTTCCCATTCACAAGTACAGCCTGTGTTCTCAGACAGAGAGAAATACTAATTCCATGCACTCCACTTGTGGTGGCTTTCATTTCCATTAACATTGCGCATTTGTGATTTGAATGAGAATGGAAAGCAATGCAGGTCATGCTTTGCAGAGAGAGTCACAGGCTCAGTTTGTTAGTCAATCTGCTATCCAAACTTTCATGTTCCTTTCTTCCTTGCATTTCATGTTGGCCACATCAGTTCTGAACTTCCATTCAGTCATGTTCAACTATTTAATTTAAGTATTCATCTCCCAACTTTACCCTTCACAGATCTCCATTCCGTTCCCTGGTTGTGTTACAACTATTCCCTGAACTGAAATAGTAGGAACTGCAGATGCTGGAGAATCTGAGATAACAAGGTGTGGAGCTGGATGAACACAGCAGGCCAAGCAGCATCAGAGAAGCAGGAAAGCTGACGTTTCGGGCCTAGACCCTTCTTCAGAAATGGGGGAGGGGAAGGGGGCTCTGAAATAAATAGAGAGAGAGGGGGAGGCGGATAGAAGATGGTTAGAGGAGAAGATAGGTGGAGAGGAGACAGACAGGTCAAAGAGGCGGGGAAGGAGCCAGTAAAGGTGAGTGTAGGTGGGGAGTTAGGGAGGGGCTAGGTCAGTCCAGGGAGGACGGACAGGTCGAGGGGGCGGGATGAGGCTAGTAGGTAGGAGATGGGGGTGGGGCTTGAGGTGGGAGGAGGGGATAGGTGGGAGCAAGGACAGGTTAGGGAGGCGGGGACGAGCTGGGCTGGTTTTGGGATGCGGTAGGGGGAGGGGAGATTTTGAAGCTTGTGAAGTCCACATTGATACCATTGGGCTGCAGGTGCAGGAACAGCACCTCATATTCCGCTTGGGAACCCTGCAGCCCATTTTCTGCGATTCATGCACAAAGACACCCAGATCCCTCTGCACTGATACACTTTGAATCAGCTTCCCATTTAAGCAATAATTTATTTTTCTGGTTAAAATGGCGCACTAGTCAAAATAGACAATCTCGCAATTATCCTCATTAAACTCCATCTGCCAGATTCTGGCCCATTCTCCTAGTTTATCAATATACATTTGTAAAGTCTTTATCTAATCATCACAGCCTGCTTTCCTGCCTATTTTAGTATCATCAGCAAATTTTGCTATGTTATGTTCTGTCCCTACTTAAATATCATTTTTATATATGGTAAATAGTTGAGGTACGAGAATTGAACACTGTAGCACCCTGCTAGTTACAGTTCGCCATCTAGACAAGGACTTATTTATCCCAACGCTCTGCTTTCTGTCAGTCAACCCATCCTCTATACAAACCAATACTCTATTCCTAACCTTTTGGAACAGTCTTTTATGTGACACCTTGTCAAATGCAAGGCAGAAATTCCGTAAGCATCCAAGTTAGTCCCCGCCTCCCTAACCTGTCCTTCCTCCCACCTATCCCCTCCTCCCACCTCAAGCCCCACCCCCATCTCCTACCTACCAGCCTCATCCCCACCTCCTTGACCTGTCCATCCTCCCTGGACTGACCTATCCCCTCCCTAACTCTCCACCTACACTCACCTTTACTGGCTCCATCCCCGCCTCTTTGACCTGTCTGTCTCCTCTCCACCTATCTTCTCCTTTATCCATCTTCTATCCGCCTCCCCCTTTCTCCCTATTTATTTCAGAATCCCCTTCCCCTCCCCTATTTCTGAAGAAGGGTCTAGGCCCAAAACGTCAGCCTTCCTGCTCCTCTGATGCTGCTTGGCCTGCTGTGTTCATCCAGCTCTACACCTTGTTATCTCAGATTCTCCAGCATCTGCAGTTCCTACTATCTCTATTTTAAATGATGATTGCTTTGATCACTAATGGAGATGATTGACTAGTTCAGGAGAAACGTTCGTCTGTAAGTCATGTCAAAATGTTTTAGGCTGCATTAATTAACATTTGGGTCAATTCTGAAGTAATTCAGCTCTTCTTATACTGCTATGGTAGGTACAGCTGGGATGTATATGGAGTGTAGCTCATTCTGTCTTCCCCAAAATTATATTTGAGCCATAATTTCAGAGGATATTAGGAATTTGTTTCAAAAGAAGCAAGGGGATTGTTAAATATCCTACGAAGTTTTTGTAAATCTTAATGCAAACAGTAATCATGTGGAAAAAATCCACAAGTAAGCAAGAAAAAAAAAGTAATCATGATACTGGATGGCAACTAAGTCAGATAAATATTTATTTGAGCTTTTCAGAAGGGTAATCAGAGGCAGTGTAACTGGAGGCAGACGTTTCATTTAAATATTACTCTGGGAGCATGTCCATCACTCATCCCATTTGCAACTCACTTCAGAATATTCAACATAAGACCATGAGAAATAGGGATAGGTATAGGCTGTTCAGAGCCACCAGCCTGCTCCACCATTCAACAGGATCATTGGTAATGCGACCCGCTCAAATCCACTTTCCTGCCCTTTCTCCATCACCATTGATTTACATACTGATTATTACTTACCCCATTCGAAAGACATAAACAGAAACACAATGGTATAAAAACAGAGATAACACAATGTGGAACTGAAGGAACACAGCAGGCCAGGCAGCATCAGAGGAGCGGGAAAGTTGACGTTTCGGGTCAGGACTCTTCTTCATTTCTGAAGGGAACTGAATACAAAAGTAGGGAGATTATACTTCAGTTACACAAGGCACTAATGGACCACATCTGGAGTATTATGCACGATATTGGTCCATATTTAAAGAGGAAGTCAGTGCATTGGAAGCAATTTAGACTAATACACTACTAGATTGATATCTAGAATGAGTGGGTTGTCTTATGAGGAAGGACTGGACAGACTAAGTTTGTATTAGAGTTTGGAAGAGTAAGAGGAGACTTAATTGAAATATATAAAAGCCAAAGGAGCCTTAACAGGGTAGCTGTGGAGAGGATGTATCCTCTTATGGGGGATAAAACTTGGGGCTCATCCATTTCAAACAAAGTTCTGTTGAATTCTTTTTCTGAGAAAGAGCTCTGAACTCCCTTCCCGAGAAAAAACAGTGGAAGCACGATCTTAAAATATGTTTAAAGGTGGATACGTTCTTGGTAAGCAAAGGTTTTCAGGGATGGGCAGAAATGTGAATTTGTACTTACAGCCAGATTGACCATGATCTTATTGAGAGGTGAAGTAGCCTTAGGAGCCCATATAGTGTACTTTTCCTCCTTACTCAACTGTTAATTTTTTTTGCTGGTATTTAAGCTCTCAAAATCTTAATGCCCGTTGTTCTTAATTACATTTTGCCCCTGGGAGTTTCCCAGTGAGAATTCTCCTGCCTGACATGTCAGGATGAAGTGGAAAACCTAGAAAGGGGATAACAGACAAGTGAGGTGCATGGAAACAGTTCTGTAAACATAAAGCATGTCCCCAGAAACAAATCTCATTTTAGCAGATGATTTGTGCAGATGCAAGCCCTCACTTGATATGAAGGATATCACACCAGAGTCAATGCTACCAATAACATAAGTGGATACCTCTCGAATCATACAGTTAAACACTTTCTCCAAAGCACCACAATCATAACATTGCACATTTTCTGCTATTACATGGAAATATGCAGGGCTGAGTGTTTAATAGTCAGTGCAGCTTGATAAGCCCAAACGAAATGTTATTAACCAGTTCTGTTAGCCTTGGTCCACATAGCTGCTAATGGACACAGGGGATGGAAGCCTATCTGGTATTGGCTATGGTACTGGTGATGATCTGAGATCTGAATACATGGATGTGGTTTGGCATCATTCATTTCTTGGTTGCCTGAAATGTAAAGCTCACATCTGCAGTAACAGTAATGATGATTGAAGCAAAATATTGCAGATGCTGGAAATCTGAAACAAACACAGAACATTGAAGAAAGCTCGGTAGGTCTTGTAATTACTTCACACAGCATCACTTTCACTTCAACAGTCATCAAATACTGGTTCAGTAAACAGTCACCTGATTTCCTTTCAACTTCTTTTCCTGCAATTCTTGGTCCCTTGTTCCTTTTGTTTTGGCAAAGGAGCTGACATCCTTTTTAAAACATTTGTTAGTTTGAAATACTTCATATGGTCTATGTGGGAATACTTCCTATGGTCCATGTGGGAATACTTC
>NW_025979195.1:0-1961 GCF_021869965.1 Rhincodon typus | reverse complement strand
ATGTGGGAATACTTCCTATGGTCCATGTGGGAATACTTCCTATGGTCAATGTGGGAATACTTCCGATGGTCCATGTGGGAAGCAGTCTTGTAGTCAGGTCAGTTGAAAATTAACTCGTGTGCATCCTCTGCAGTCTCTCCCACTATAACTAAGGGTCTTGCGCCAGCCTTCCAATGTGAATATCCTTATGAAAGGTGTGGCAGGCCACACTGATTCAGGAAATGATGCCTTCTTGTGCAGAAGGATGTCACCACTCTACAAGCTGGAGAATTGTGTTATTAAATCACCAAAATGGTCAATTTATCTTTCTTTTGCACCGATATCCAAAGTAAAAAAAATGGTCAACAGGCTCCTTTAAATCCTCATTTATTATAAGCAAGACATACCCTATATTTTTTAAACAAGTTGCAAAAATACTCTGAGGAAGGGTCGTTGGACCTGAAAGGTTAACTCTGATTTCTCTCACCGATGCTGCCAGACTGAGCTGAGCTTTTCCAGCAACTTCTGTCTTTGTTACAAAAATACTTAACAACTGAACTACTATTAAAAATTAAATAATTTCTCCATGATCCCAAATACACAAATTCTTACACAGACAATACATCACAGCTCTGCAGTGATATCATGGGTTTGGAAAAACAGGCAAAAATGAAACAACACCTGTACTGGTCCAGGTTACAAATTCAGGAAGTGGGCTCAGTTGACTTCTCACAGTTCTTTCAATTCCCTGTTGGCAAAATCATAACTGTCACAGAATGATGAAATATCTTCAGACTAGCATGCAGATTCAGGTGGACAACAGTTAGGAACCCATATATTTAAACTTTAACAGGTTTCACTAAGAGACAGAAAGCTTTCTGTTGGTTTTACTTTAATAGTTGTCTCTTACTGTCAGAGAAATACAACTGCTTTCTGCTGCCAGTTCCTTCAACAACTCTTTGCATCCAGGTCTGTGAAAACACACAGCAACCTCAACCCAGAACTTGTTGCCAGGCAACAAATAGCACAGATCATAAGGTTTTTCTAAATCTGCTTGTCCAGTTACTAAGGCACATTTACCCCTTATTTCTCCAGAATGCTGGTTTGGACTAATTCTAAAATTAGTTGTTTTTCCAGTAAACACCAGATAATTCACAGTTTCCTTATGTCTTTGACTTTTGTTTCCAGGAAGTCACATAACAAAGCCTTTACAACTCAGAAATGTCCAGACAGTTTCATATCCTGGTTTCTCATGGTTCATAAATACATATATGTATTCCTAACAGCCCACCAGACCTTTCAAGATATAAAAATGAAACGTAATTGGTATGTATAAGTATGATTATTAGGAATATAATCAAGGCTCCTGATAGTTTAAAGATTTTTCGAGAAGGTTTGTAGCTCAGGTTGTGGATGAGGTTATAGACTTACTCGCCAAGCCAGTGTGTCTGATTGCATATGGTTTTTCACCCTTCTAGGTAACATCGTCAGTGCACATCCAGTGAAACGTTGGTGTTCTGTCCTCCTTGTTATTTATATGCCTCAGTTTGTTCGGGTGCTTGGTACCACTTCCGGTTCCGATTCTCAGTGGTTTGTAGACAGGGCCTAATTCAATGCATTTGTTGATGGAGTTCTGGTTAGAATACCAGGCCTCCAAGAATTTCCTGGCGTGCCTCTATTCGGCTTGTCTGATTATGGATGTGTTGTCCCAGATGAATTCATGCCCCTCGTTGTCCGTGTGTAGTGAGAGAAGTGAGAATTGGTCGTGTCTGTTGGTGGCTAGTTGGTGTTTGTGTATCCTTATTGTCAGTCACACAGATAGCGATACCAGCCACCAAAAGACATGACCAATTCTCACTAGTCTCATTGCACACAGACAACGAGGGACATGAATTTGACTGGGACAACACATCTATAATCGCACGAGCCAAACAGAGACATGCCAGGGAATTCCTGGAGGCCTGGTATTCTGACCGGAACTC
>NW_025979194.1:0-6190 GCF_021869965.1 Rhincodon typus | reverse complement strand
AGGCCCGAAACTTCAGCCTTCCTGCTCCTCTGATGCTGCTTGGCCTGCTGTGTTCATCCAGCTCTACACCTTATTATCTCAGATTCTCCAGCATCTGCAGTTCCTACTATCTTTGCTTATTGATGTCTGGTTTCAGTTCCAGCTTGCTTCTGCTGCTTCTGTGATGCTTTGACATCTTGGTCTTTCCATTTTGCACTGTAACCTTAAGGTCTCTTTAACTGCCAGTGTTGTAGCTCTTTTTTCTATTGCTGCTGCCCCCATGTTTTGGTGTGTGGTAGACAGGTGGAAGATCCTTTGTGGCTGTCTAGTCTCCCAAAGGTGAGAGTCTATAATCTTTTATGTGACAACTCTTTATCCACAGCTAAAGATATACATAGATTGCCATTCATGTGAGGTTAGAGATTCTGCATGCTTACAGATTGCTCTAATTAATAATGAGACTCCGTCATCATTGTTACGTCATAATGGTGTATACTTCTCATGTTGACTCATAACTTTCCAAGGGCTGGCACTAGGTGTCTCCTTTTTTATGGAAATTGAGTAGGTTATACAACACATGTTCTGAAGTTGAAAATTGCCCCCAGTTCTTCACAGGGGCAGGAATAATTTGATACCTTTTCATCCATAAAGGGTGAAGCTCCTGTAATGACAATTAATTTGCATGGTTCACCCTTCTCTGAGCAGTTCTGAGGCATCTTGAAAGCATTAAATACTGTTTCAACCAGAACTAAATAGTGACAGGGTTTAATGCAGAATTTATTGAAAAATGCTGGCGGCCTTTTTCTTCTACTGTTGCACACTTTAATTATAAGATTAATGCAGGCTTAATGCCTTTGCCAATAAACACATGGCCTATTTACCACTGACAGAATTTCCATGTCGCATTATTTATCAGCAGCAAAATCTTACTGCAATATGATTAGTAGATAACTCAGAGCTTAATAGACACTTAACCTGAAAAATGCTCTTATGCAATCTGCACATGACAAATATTAGAGTTAATTCCCAGTGATACTTATTGGACCCACAGAGAAGTGTAAATATGTACACTTAAGTACGTTCCAATTTACAAATAAGAATGGGATCAAATTCTAGTTATTTTGGTTCAGGAGGTTAACAAATAATCGATATTAATAAAACCATGTATGTGAATGTATGCAGAGAAATGGAGTATTCCTGCACTCCCAGTGCATATCAGGAGCAAATATTGGGAAATGGCAGACCTCCAGTGAGTAATATCTCCTCCACGAATATTAAAAAACAGGAAATGATGAGATCAGAGTGTGTAATTTCAAGATGTGAACTCTCAACTTAATTGAGCAGAATGTATTCGTAGCTACATGTCACTAAGACTTGTTGTAGTGCTCCTTGTTGTGGTCAGGGATGAGATAGAACTGAAACTGAAACCCCATTCCCTTCCCCTATGTAATCACAAAATTCGTGTGTTTTTTTTGAAGAAGGAAGAAATATGTGTTTCTTAATCACTGAATGTGTGATCAATTTGAATAAAGAGCAGCAGGTTGTTTTGTTGGATTGAATAAAGTGGATTATTTATCCACATTCACTCTGAAAAACTAACACTATGTCACTCACCCAGTGGTACAACATTTAAATAGAAGAATGTGCTTTTACAAATTATAAATAAAAGAATAGTTTATAATTCACATGAGTAGAATGTAAAATATGGGTTTACCTTGATGAAAACATGGTTTTTCACTCCTGAAGTATGGGTAAGTGAATTCAATAGCTGAATTTGTATATCAGTTACTGCAGTAGTCTCTGCAATTCATGAAATTAATGACTTGTAGTCTCAGTGTTGTTTCTCTGTATTAGTTTACCCTTGAAAGAATTGGGGTTGGAGAATTTACAATGTTGCAAACTCCAGATCTAAGGACACAACTGTTGTCCTTTATGCTGCTATCTCTGCAGTGTTGTTGTCTCTTAGACAAAGTTGTTTCTTTTAAAAGGGTGACCAACATGGGCTGTTTTACCTGGTAGTTTCCAAGTAGAGTGTTGGGCTTAGTTGACTAGCCACCCCAGGAGCCTGTGTGAAGACATTCACCCTCAGGATCAGTGACCATCACAGTCTTTTTAACAGAAATCAATTCAAATCAGTGCTGACAGTAAGATGGTACCCAGAAAGCCTCTCTCTTTTGTTCTAGTTTTCAAGTGGTGTGACAACAGAACCAATAATGATAAGGGACCTTTACCCTTTCCCCGAGGCTATTCTACCTAAAAACTCTAATTATTCAACCACAGAAGCCAATGCAGCTGCTGTATTCTGATTTAATTTTTTAACCCCTACATTTTGGAAAAAAGAATTTCCAAGAAGGTATCAGGCCTATAATAATTTTAGAAACTGATCTTACTTTCGTTTTTATAAGTATGTATTACCCATCCTTACTTGAAGTCTTTGTACATGTTTTTTAGCTTTATCTTTGCTGTATTATTTAAATAACCTTCAGCAATAATTTTGCAATTAACAAACCTTTAATCTTTTCTGTGAGATAAAGCTGCTAAAATTGAAACAATCAAAATAAAGGAATTGTAAATGAGCTAAAATAACTCATGGATCATTCCAAGGTCATGCCTGGTGTGGTCATGATGGTATTCACACTTAACTGATCTAGAAGGTGTCCTTTTGAAACAATATGATTGTTTGAAGCCAGAGATAAAGTCATGTGACTCTCAGCAGCCACCCTTTCCTGTATTTTAAAGTCCGTTTCTCCGTATTGATTACAGTTAATGTTTTAAAGTCCAAGGGAAGGACATCCCTTTACTAGTGACAGTTACTTTAACACATGAAAAACTAAATGGGTGAAGCTCTGATAAATATTTCAGGCGGTGGTCAACACAGTAGCTCTATGTAGGGTCTAGAAAATAATTGGTTACTCAATGCAGAGTTGCCAGCCTCTGACCTGCATCTTTTTAGCCGTAGATTTATACTGCTGGTTTAATTCATTTTCTGGTAAGTGGTAACCCCCCCAGATAAGGGGTAGCTTCATCAAAGTAATGCTCTTGAATGTCAAGGGGGGATGGTTGGATTCTCTCTTGTTGGAGATGGTCATTGCCTGGGACATATACGGCGTGAATGTTATTTGCCACTTAACTGCCCAACCCTAAATTTTGTCCCAGTTTTGCAGCATTTGAACACAAAATGCTTCTGTATTTGAGGAGTCATGAGGGGTGTTGAATATTGTGCAATCGTCAAAAAACATTCCCACTTCCTAACTTATAATAATGGCAATATTATTGATGAAGCAACTGAAGATGATTGGGCCTAGGACACTACCCTGAGGAAGTCTCACAGAGATGACCTAGAGCTGAAATGACTGACCTCCAACAACAACCATCTCCCTTTGTGCTACAAACAACTCTACAGCATAGTACTGTGCTGAAAGCAGTGGCAATAAGAAAGAGAAAAAGATGTGTCCATAGGAAGCACAATGGTACAATAGCAAACATCTGTCATCTGAAACAAGAAAAGGACAAAAGAGTAATTGAGTCCTTAAAATGAAGGTAGCAATTCAACACGTTACACCTATGTTGGCTCTCCATAGAACAATCTATTCAGACTTACTCTGCTGCTCCATCCCCACAGCCCTGAAAATGTATTTCCCTTAAGTGTTAATCCAACATTGTTTTGAAATTTCCTTTTGAAACAGAGAAATGAGACAGATTTATAAATAAAAACAAAATCAGAACAAAGTTTATGCCTAAAAATTGTTGAACTCAATGTTGAATTCTGAAGGCTGTAAAGTGCCCAACTGAAAAATTAGATACTGTTCCTCAAGTTTGAATTAAATTTCACTGGAAGACTGCTGGAGATTGAGGACAGAAAGGTCAAAGGGGGAGCAAGGTGGTGAATAAAAATGACAGGCAACTGGATGGCAGCGGTGACACTTGTTCGCAGCACATAGATCCTTATATTCTGATGTCAGCAACAAAATACTCTTTTAAATAGTATTTCCAGTCAGTCACTGCCGAAAGGATAGCCCACGTAGTCTGCACTCTGGCCATGGTTTCTCTCCCCCCTGTTAAAATTATTTTGGGATCCACATAACAACGAAGAACACCAATTCACATGCATTCTTCTTCCAGCTCCTAAGTAAAGCCACAGATTAAATTATTGACCTGCACAACTACTGCAGGAACAGGCCAAAAGTTGAACTGATGGATTTTATGGGCTCCCGATCCATTCACTGTTCAGTGTGGGTTAACATCAACTTCTCTGTCTCAGAACGGTGGAAAACATCAGAAACAGTGTTTAAAATTCCATCAGCATTTCCCACAGTGAATCTATCTGAAATCTTGTGGTGATTGTGATCGGTAATATCGGTTTTCTGTATGAAAAGGAGTGCATAAAGGAAGAAGAAACTTTGTAAATATCTTTGCTTTGTTCAGCTGCTTGTCCTCAAACTTGCATACACTGTTGAAAAATGCTACTCACCTAGGTGAATTTCATTTAGCTAGGATTTCTTCCACGGTGCTTACAATTTTATTATAGTATCTCAGCTGAGATGGAGGACAAAAAGTGCTGCTTCCTCCTGCCTGTTGCTTTTTTGCTATGTCATCATGAAAGACAATGTAGAAAACAAGTTTCACATGTCTTATCCATTCAAACTTCATGAAAGACAATTAAATTTAGTCCACATGGGTGAATCATTTTAAGAATAAGAGACCCCTCTTCCTGGATTTTTAGATTTTTGTCATTTGAAGGTGACTTAGTTCTTTGCAAATCTTGTAGTGTTATTCCAATGTAATCTGAGTCACCTCTTAATTTAGAAACACCATTAAAACATTGATATTATTTGCCCATATAATTTATTAATGTGCCTCTTGGTGGCATTTGAGCAGATTTCTATGGCATTTACAATGATTAAAACATGATTATACCTGACAAGAATAAAACAGACTCCAATAATGTGAAGCATATTAACTGGTGTTAAGTGAATGATTACCACAGTCATAGTCAAAGAATGGAGTAATGTGTCAGTGTCATTTCCAGACTCATTTAACAAAAAAATAAACTGCAAGAGAATATTGATCCATGGATTAATTAATTTTTTTTTTAATTTTTGTGGTGTCAAAATGCCAACATTTTGTTTTATTATTCACTTGTGGGACAAGGGCATCACTGGCTGGCCAGCATTTAATGCACTTGAGAAGATGGTGGTGAGCTGCCTTCTTGAACCGCTGCAGCCCATGTGCTGGAGGTAGATCCACAATGCTCTCAGGGAGGGAATTCCAGGATTTTGACCCAGTGACACTGAATGAATAGCGATATTTTTCAATTCTGGGTAGTGAGTGGCTTGGATAGGAGCTTGCAGATGGTGATGCTCCTATATATCTGCTGCCCTTGTACTTCTAGATAGTAGTGGTCATGGGTTTGGATGAGCTGTTCAAGGTGAATTTCTGCATTGTATCTTGTAGATGGTACACATTGCTGCTATTGACCATCAGTAGCGGAAAGCATGGCTGTTTGTGGATGTGGTTCCAATCAAGTGGCTGCTTTGTCCTGGATGATATAAAGCTTCTTGAGTGTTGTTGGAGTTGCACACATCCAGTCAAGTGGGGAATATTCCATCACACTCCTAACTTGAGCCTTGTAGATGATGGATAAGCTTTGGGGAGTCAGGATAAGAGTTACTCACTGCAACAACGTTGATAATGGGCAATTCGGTGATGGTAATGCCAAGGAGTCAATGGGTGATGGTTAGATTGTTTCTTATTGGAGATGATTGCTTGGGACACTTCCCCACATGCACCAAAACAGCTGTCTCATGCACTTTCATCTTCTACAATAGCTGCCTCTTCATCATTCTGGGGATAAAGCAGCCTAGTTAGAACAGAAAGAGTCGAGACAAGTGATGTGCTGAAGGACATACAGTACTTCATCCCTTATATGGGGAGCATTCTGACTCTGACTGTACTGAGTGGCTGACTGGCATCAGAGGTTGCTCTTAATTTACTTTGCTGGCACCCTCTATCCCTCTTGACTTGGCTAAAGCCTGCTGTCAACTAGGACAAGCTACCTTTCTTTTCATCAACGTTAAATGGCAATGCAAGACAGAAGTAATATGAGCCTGAGATAGTAGGAACTGCAGATGCTGGAGAATCTGAGATAACAAGGTGTAGAGCTGGATGAACACAGCAGGCCAAGCAGCATCAGAGGAGCAGGAAGGCTGAC
>NW_025979193.1:0-6190 GCF_021869965.1 Rhincodon typus | reverse complement strand
CTGCTTGAGCACAGACCACAGGTGTTCTGCAAAGCAGTCACCCAGTCTGCGTTTGGTCTCTCCAATGTAGAGTAGGCCCCATTGGGTGCAGCGAGTACAATACACAGGATTGGAGGAGGTACAGATGAAATGCTGCTTCACCTGGAAAGACTGTTTAGGTCCTTGGATGGTGAGCAGGGAGGGGGTGAAGGGGCAGGTGTTGCACCTTCTGCGGTTACGTGGGAAGGTGCTGTGCAGTGGTGTTGGTGTTTGTGGAATGGGCTAGGGTATCCCAGAAGGAACGGTCCCTGTGAAATGCAGACAGTGGGAGTGAGGGTGGTAGTGTTCTGCTGGAGCTGTCTGAAATGGCAGAGAATGATCCTTTGAATTTGGATGAAAAGTGAGGACAAGGGAGACGCTGATCATGCTGTTGTGAGTGACGGGAAAGGGGCAAGGGCAGAAACACAGGTGATAGGTTGGAGGTGGTTGAGGGCCCTGTCAATCACAGTGGGTGGGAAACCACAGTTATAGGAGAAGGAAGCCATGTCAGCAGCGCTGTTCTTGGAAGGTGGCATCATCCAAACAGATACGACGTAGGCGAAGAAAGTGGGGGAATGGGATGGAGTCCTTGCAGGACATGGGTGTGACAAGCTGCAGTGAAGGAAGCTGTGGAAGTCATAGAATCCCTACAGTGTGGAAATAGGCCATTTGGCCCAACAAGCCTACCCTGTCCCTCCAAACAGCATCCCACCCAGACTCACTGTAGTAGCTGTGGGGGTGAGTGTAGGGACGGTAGCTGTGGGGGTCAGTGGTGTGAAGGTAGTTATGGGAGTCAGTAGCTTTGTAGGGGATGGCAGTGGACTGTTTATTCCCCGAAATGGAGACAGAGAGGTAAAGGATAGGAAAGGAAGTGTCAGAAATGGACAATGTGAAAGTTTTAGAGGAGTGGAAATTGTAGTCAAAATGAACAAATTTTTCATGGTCCAGGCTAGAGCTGAGTAATTGAATGCACAGTGGAATCACAGAAGTTACGAATGTGCAGAAGATATTTGGCCTGTTCCATTCCTAACTCTGTTTTTTGACATTAGCCACCGTAATCCAATTCTCACACTTTTTCTCTCAGGAATCAATCACTGTACCTCTGTGACAGCACCCATTTCCTATACCAAAATTCCTGTGGCCAATCCAAATCAAACAATGTACAGTGCAGATTCAGAGGTTAAAAGTTTCCTGTCTCTCCCGTGCTGCAAATCTGGGAGGATCTCAAAACAGTTCAGAGGAGGTTCACCCCACTGATACCTGCGATGGGGATAGGTCAGGCAGACTCATATGAGGAAACGCTGGGCCTGTACCTGTTGGAGTTCAGAAGAATGAGGTGTGATCTTACTGAGGCATATAAGATCCTGAGAGGACTTGACAGGGTGGATGCTGAAAGGATGTTTCCCCTTGTAGAAGAGACTAGAACTAGGGAACACCATTTAAAAACAAGGGCGCTCCCATATAAGACAGGTGAAGAGCACATTTTTTCTGTAACGAGTCTTTGGATTTCTCTCCCCCAGAGGACAGTGGAACTGGGTCATTGAATATTTTTAAGGCAGAGGGAGATGGATTCTTGACTAGGACAACTGTCATTATGTCAACGGTCCTTACTGCATGTGTTATTTTCCCATGGGGGCTTCTGTGCTCTTCTGCCAAATGTAAGGCAGCTGAATCAGATAGCCCTTTCAGGAATGCACTCCTGTGTGTCAGACCCGAACTGGGATCACTTGGAATCATGACTGCACAGTCAGTGGAGGCTCAGGTGCAATACAGGCACCATCTCCTACTAGCCGTGGCTCATAGCTACAGACACAGGCATTACCCTGTTTTACATGGAAACACAGGAGCCCTTTGAGCCTGCTCTCCTATTCAATTTGATCATACTTGATCATCCAACTCTGTAACCTGTTCCCACTTTCTCCCCAGATCCTTTTGATCCCTTTCACCCTAAGAATTGTATCAACATCTTTCTTGGGAGTCTACAATGTTTTGGCCTGAACTGCTTTCTGTGACAGAGAATTCCACAGCGCACCCCGCCCCCCCCAACTCTCTGGGTGAAGACATTTCTCCTCATCTCAGTCCTAAATGGCCCACCCTGTATCCTTAGACTGTGACCCCTTGGTTATCAGGTACATCCTTTCTCTGTTTACCCTGTCCAGTCCTGTTAGAATTTTATAGGTTTCTATGAGATCCACCCCCTCATTCTTCTAAACTCCAGTGAATATAGTCCTAACTGATCCAATCTCTCTTCATACGTCTGCCCTGCCATCGCAGGAATCAGTCTGGTAAACCTTTGCTGCACTCCCTCCATCACCAGAACATCCTTCCTCAGATAAGGAGACCAAAGCTGCCCACAATACTCCAGGTGTGGTCTCACCAAGGCCCTGTACAATTGCAGCAAGACATCCCTGCTCCTGTACTTGAACCCTCTCACTATGAAGGCCAACAGACCATTTACCTTTTTCACCGCCTGCTGCACCTGCAATGCTTACTTTCAGTGACTGGTGTACAAGGACACCCAGGTCTAACTGCACCTCCTCCTTTCCCAATCTATCACCGATCAGACAATAAGCTACTTTCCCAAAGTGGATAATCTCACATTTAACCACATTATACTGCATCTGCCGCGCATGTGCCCACTCACTGAACTTGTCCAAATCACACTGAAGCATCTCTGCCTCCTCACAGCTCCCCCTCCCACCCAGGTTTATACCGTCTGCAAACTTGAAAATATTACGTTTAATTCCCTCATCTAAATCATGAATCTATATTGTGAATAGCTGGGGACCAAGCATTGACTCCTGCGGTGCCGAACTAGCCACTGCCTGCTGCTCAGAAAATGACCCGGTCATTCCTACTCTTTGCTACCTGTCTTCCAACCAGTTGTCTATCCATGTCAGTACACTACCCCCTATCCCATGCACTCTAATTTTACACACTAATCTCTTGTGAGACCTTATCAAAAGCCTTCTGAAAATCCAAGTAAACCGCATCCACTGGCTCCCCCTGTCAACTCCACTAGTTACATCCCCAAAGAATTCCAGTCGAGCACAACTTCTCCTTCGTGAATCCATGCTGATTAAGTCCAATCCTTTCACAATCTTCCAAGTGATCGGTTCTTACATCTTTTATAACGGACTCTAGCATTTTCACACTACTGATGCGAGGCAAACTGGTCTATAATTCGTGGTTTTCTCTCGACCTCCTTTTTTAAATAGTGGGGTTACACTAGCTACTCTCCAACCAATAGAAACTGCTCCAGAGTCGAAAGAATCTTGAAAGAAGACCACTCATGCATCTGCTACTTCAAGGGCCACACCTTAAGTACTCCGGGATGTAGATTATCAAGTGCCTTCAATGACGTTTGATTACATTTGAGGAAAATACGCAGAGCCACAATCAACCTGGTGATGACAGAATCTTCCTCAAACAAACAAAAACAGAAACCACTGGAGAAACTTAGCAGGTCTAGCAGCATCTTCATTTTATTCCAGAATCTTCTTCAGCTTGTTACCGATGATGGATAATAATCACTAAACAGTACAGTACTTGGGTATTGCTAAAAAATGAGTGACATAATGTCAAAGCCATGCATTCTTGCATCTGTCGTGGTCAGTGCAAGATGACAATCTTTGATTCTTTTCAGCAATATTTGGATTTTTATTTAATTTAAAATTAGGATCTCTTCATACTGGCAACTTGAGATGTATACAAATGAATGGAAACATCATGTAAACTTTAAAGATCTGGATTTTTCTTATCTATCTTCCCACAGCAAGCAGAAGATTCGTGGAGATCCCACTGGCTTGTGCCCTGACATATTCTCCAGTGGGCAGGACCAGCAACAGATGAAGTACCCACCTTAAGGGGTGCTTCGCCTTCACAGCGCTAGTCCTGACTGTCATTTCCTGTAGTTCTGAAATACAATCAGGGCACCACACATAAGAGAGCCCAACCATTTGAATTGGGCATCAAGAGCAGCAGGAGGTATCCCGGGAGTCATGGAAAGAACACAGAAGTACGAAAGGTACGTGTATTTAAACCATTTCTTAACCTTTCTTTGTCTCCCTGGCTGGGACTTGCAATTCTCCTGTCCCCTGGCACCATTGGCTTTTCCCCAATGGAAAGGTCTTCTTTTGCCACATCCAAGGGAACTGGAGAATGTAACAGGGATGCCAGGCTAGTCAGGTCATCCAAATTATGCTCTGTGCCACCCTGCCATTACCTATACACACTGGTATCCTCAGAAACCTTGTTACAGAGGAAGTGGAGGCATTTACTAAAATAGCCCAGAATGCACTGGATTCTGGGATTGGAAAACTGCTAATGTGACCCCCCTCTTCAAGAAGAGAAGGATGCAGAAAGTAGGAAATTATAGGCTAGTTAGTTTAGCATCTATCATTGGGAAAATGTTAGCGTCTCATTATAAAGGAAGAAAAAGCAGGACATTTAAAAAAAGCTTCACACAATCAGTCAACATGGTTTTGTGAAAGAGGAATCATGTTTGACAAATTTGTGAGAGGTTTTGAGGATGTAATGAGCAGAGTTGACAAAGGGGAACTGGTAGATGTAGTGTATTTGGATTTCCAAAAGGCAGTCAATAAGCTACCTGATAAAAGGTTATTGTACAAGATAGCCCTTGACATCAAGGCTGCATTCAACGGAGTGTGGCATCAAAGAGCCCTAACAAAATTGGAATCAATGTCTATCAGGGGGAGAACTCTCCACTGGTTAGAGTCATACCTGACATACACGAAGCTAGTTGTGGTTGTTAGAGGTCAGTTATCTCAGCTCCAGTATATCTCTGCAGCAGTTCCTCAGGGTAGTGTCCTAGGACCAACCATCTTCAGCTGCTTCATCAATGACCTTCCCTCCATCATAAGGTCAGAATTGGGGATGTTTGCCGATGATTGCACAATGTTCAGCACCATTCGTGACTCCTCAGATACTGAAGCAGTCCATGTTCAAATGCAACAAGATCTGGGCAATATCCAGGGTTTGGCTGACAATTGGCAAGTAACATTCGTGCCACACAAATACCAGACAATGACCATCACCAATAAGAGACAACTTAACCACCCCCACTTGACATTCAATGGTGTTACCATCGCTGAATCCCCCACTATCAACATCCTTGAAGTTATCATTGACCAGAAACTCAACTGGACTAGCCACATAAACACAGTGACTACAAGAGCAGGTCAGTGGCCAGGAATAGTGTGGTGTCTCCCAAAAGCCTGTCCACCATCTACAAGGCACAAGTCAGGAGTGTGATGGAATACTCCCCACTTGCCTGGATGGGGACAGCTCCAACAACACTCAAGAAGCTTGACACCATCCAGGACAAAGCAGCCCCCGCTTGATTGGTACCACATCCACAAGCATCCACTCTCTCCACCACCGACGCTCAGTAGCAGCAGTGTGTACTGTCTACAAGATGCACTGCAGAAATTCACCAAAGATCCTCCGACAGCACCTTCCAAACCCACAACCACTTCTATCGAGAAGAACAAGGGCAGCAGATACATAGGAATACCATCTTCTGCAAGTTCCCCTCCAAGCCACTCACCATCCTGACTTGGAAATATATCACCGTTCCTTCACCATCACTGGGTCAAAATCCTGGAATTTCCTCCCTGATGGCATTGTGGGTCTACCCACACCACATGGACTGCAGCAGTTCAAGAAAGCAGCTCATCACCACCTTCTCAAGGGGGCAACTAGGGACTGGCAAGAAATGCTGGCCGAGCCAGTGATGCCCATATCCCATAAATGAATAAAAATACAGATAGGAGTTCAAGGTACTAGGGGAAATGTATTACCGCAGATTGAGGAGCAGATCACACACAGAAGACAGAGAGCCGGAATTAATGGGTCTCTGTCAGGCTGGATATATGTAACTAGTGGTGTGCCACAAGGATCAGTCCTAGGGTCTCAATTATTTACAATCTACATTAGTGACTTGGAGCAGAGGGCAGAGTGTGATGTATTTGCTGATTATACAAAAATAGATGGGAGGGCGTGGTGTGATGAGCTCATAAGAAGTCTGCAAGGGGATACAGACAGGTTGAGTGAGGGGGAATAAACTTGGCAGATAGAGTTTAACAAAAACAGACTTTGCTGGAAAAGCTCAGCAGGTCTGGCAGCATCTATGGAGAGAAATCAGAGTTAG
>NW_025979192.1:0-6191 GCF_021869965.1 Rhincodon typus | reverse complement strand
CCTTAACATTATATAGTTTAACTCCTTCTGCTGTTTTGAAGAAGATTGAGGTCAAGACATGCCTTCCCATTCATGAGTGAGAATTCATTCTGTTTTGTTCTGTTTGAGGCTGTTCTACTTCACTAAACTCTTCTTAGAATCATAGAATTCCTACAATGTAGATAGACGCCATTTGGCTCATCGAGTCTGCACCAACCCTCCAAATAGCATCCCGCTGTATCCCCTTCAGGGATTTTAAGCTTTATGCTTGGAGCTTGTGTTGGTTGAATCGGGTATGTTCCCATACATTGGTGATACAGCCTGTAACTGCTTTGGAGTTGCCATTTCTCCTTCTCATGGAAGTTGCCAGCTGTCCTACTGCAGCTAAAATTGAAGATTTCCACCTTGCTGTTGCTCAAGTTGAGGATACCTACGTTTGAATCTTGCCAGATCTGAATGCTTTTGCTACTGACTGGAGCATTCCTCCTTGTTGAGAATTTCACAAATGCAGTCCATTGACATGATTGTAATAAAGCAAGTATAGCAATAAGGATTGGTAGTGTTAGAGTCTTGTCAAGCGAACTGCAAAGCAAATAAGAGTTTTAAGGGATAACAGGGGGCCTTTAAAGTGTTGTTGAAGCTTCTTTAGACTTGCCAAGAGCTGTTGCAAGAGCTGATGTGTTGCAATGTGATATTAAGAAGGTCATCAGTGAAATGAGTCAGAGGCTTGAGTTTATCCACATGGTTATACAATTGCAGTAAAGAAAGCTAAGCCATTTTCCTGGTGGTTAAGTTTTAGATGCTATCTTTGTGAAATAAAAATTGTGATCTAATGCAAAATATTTGATAAGTACATGTTCAGGCTGGGCAGAAAAAATTACGTTGAGGAAGTGCCTGACCCAATAGGTTATGGTAAGATCCTATTTCAGGTTGGAAAGCCATATGGTTTAGGTCAAGACTTTAAAGAATTAGTTCAATTCAGGAACAGAGGAACAAAGTCTCCACCATGCCTCGTAGATAATGGTGGTATACCCAGTGTGGATGGTATTCACATCAGTTTCCTAAAACCTAATTCAAGCAACAGAGAAGAGCGTTGCTCAGTGGTTAGCACTGCTGCCTCACAGCACCAGGGATCCAGGTTCAATTCCACCCTCGGGTGACTGTCTGTGTGGAGCTTGTATGTTCTGTGTGGGTTTCCTCTGGGTGCTCTGGTTTCCTCCCACAGTCCAAAGATGTGCAGGCTAGGTGGATTGGCCATGCTAAATTGCCTGTAGTGTTCAGGTATGTGTAGATTAGGTGGGTGAAAGGGGGATGGATCTGGGTGGGATGTTCCAAGGGTCAGTGTGGACTTGAAGTGCCTGTTTTCACACTGTAGGGATTCTAAGAAGTAGAATAGAAAGGATCTTAGAAGAAAAACCTTTGGTGATGGTGCAGTGGTAATGTCACTGAACTGATTTACTCAAGTCCCAAGACAAAAATCTAAAAACATGGTTTAAATCCCACCATGGCAGTTGGTGAAATTCAAATTCCATTAGTAAATCTGGAATATAAAACTACAGTCAGCAATGATGACCTGAACTGAATTTTACAAAAAACTTTGGGGAATTTCATAGAAGATTTCCCTCCTTGAGATCGAGCGAGATATTTCATGCAATTCACCACTATTCACCTCATTATGTAAGCAGCATGCCCCTAAAACATCTCGCTCATTAGCTGTAGAAATGCTCACTGCTGTGGGACCTTCCAGGATTCATGCAGCCGGTGCCATTCTTAAAGACCAGCTGTGCATAAGTTCAAATAATGACAGCCAGGAGTAGCCATTTAGCCATTCATAATATACATACTAGAAGGTAAATGAAAAAAAAGTTTCTGAGGACACGTAGGTAGCTTGCATGAAATATCATTGGAAACAGTATCTTTCATTCATAAATGTATTGCCACGTTATATCATCACTTGTCTGGTTGAACATCATAGTAACAGCAGCTGGAAGAGTAAAGCTACAGAGGCTATCGTCCTTAGCATCTTACCATGTTAGAACTGTTTAAAGGTGTGTTACTCTTTTGCTAAAGGCCAACGTAACAAATCATCTTGTCATTGTTTAACATGGGAGTATCACATGTTGGAAAGCCTTCAAACATTTGTTTGTGTTAACTTTTATTGAACAACCGGAAAATAAAAGAAACAACAATCGAAGCAGCTACATTTTCTTTGGGGAATAAACAGGTACTGCTTGCCTCTCGAACTACAGCTAATGTAAAGTCAATGAATGATCAAAGTACTCTGTTCACACCTAGTAGAATTAGGGTCAATTGAGTCTTGTCTGTCTTGTTGTGCCCAATGCAGCACCACTCTATCATGCCGGAAGTGATGTTCCTCCTACTCCAAATATCATCTTCGTCCTCGGAAGACTACTGCTGTTTTCCCTACTTCATTATCCATCATATCTCTTCTTTGCCTGCTCCAATTACTGTTTATTTTCGTGTATTTTTGACTGTGGCCTGTAATGGGAAAAGGATTGTTTTAGAAACCAAGGATTGAGGAAGGGATTGAAGCACTTTTTAAAAGCAAGCTACCAGCATTTATTTAAGTGCCATTTACACTGTTGTTTGTTTAATCAGTGGGGGATGTTTAGTCACAGATGAAATGGCAACAGGGGTGTGTATAAGGTGCAATTCAGCTGCCAACAAGTAGCTGATTGGTCTGTGGAGTGGTGACCAGTTGTCTTCTGCCTGCCAAAAACTATGTGATCGGTAGCTAAACAACTTATGAGTATAAATGATATGGCCCGAAGCCTTTGGAACCCTGAAAGGGGAGATGGTGTATTTTTCTCTGCAGTTAAGAACTACCCAAGGTCTGAAGACAGTCAGTTTATTTTGCCTCACCAGTTGTTGTAAATGGTGGCTTTTAGCCAATGAGTCAGAAATTTTATAAGTTCTGAACAAGTCACTTTGTACCTCCTGGAGAAAACAGATCATGGAGCAGCAAGTCCTGGTAAGCCAAAAGGATCTTCTCTGCAAACCTGTGGACAAGGATCATTGAACTGCCTTCCCAGATTTTCCCTCTACCCATAACACCAATTTTTCTTTTGTCTATCTCTGTATGTGTGTGTAAGGGGAGTTTTATAAGGGTGTTAGAGTTTTAACTAGTGGAGTTATGTGTTGGCAGTTCATAGTTGCTTACCTGTAGCTAGACCTATTTATTTGAAATAAATAATAATTCTTGTTAAGTACGGAAATCTGGTCTATGCTTGTTTTCAACCTGGGACTAAAAGAACAGGTAAATTGAGGAATTATGTGTACTTTTATAAAATCTTTAACTTATGTGACAACTCCAGGAATAGCAGGGCTTGATTTTAAGTGCACTACCCTAGTGAGCCATGACACAGTGCGCAAACTATAGCATCTGAGGATTATGCAGCACACTCTGCCAGGAGGGTACTGCAAAGCCCCACCAGACCCAATACAAGTACCAGAAACTTACCTGTAGAAGGCCTATCATCAACAGAGTTCAGGACTACTTCACAATAGCATTGGTGGCAGAATAGGCTGCAATGTCCTCAAGTTTATCCTCAGTTTAAACAGTGTCATCAGCCATATTTGCAGAGAGTAGCTGTTGTCTCCCAGCAGCCATACTTTTAAGGCATGCCACCTTTGCATGAAATGGGAACATTAGAATTCTAATGGATACAGGCTTCATGGCAGCTTCCAGGGTACATGTGTACAGCTCTAAGACGTAATACCAATGATTACAGATGTCAGACATTGACCAAATGGAGCTCTTTTCGACTGATGAAGTTGGCATTATGATGTGGCTCTTTCAAAGTGATGTGTGTACTGTCAATTGTACACTAACCCTGGGGAAAACCAGTTACATTGACAAAGCCTGCTGGCCAAGCTGCTGTGCTGATCTCATGAAAAGGAAATGAAATGAAATTATGTGAACCAACATAAATTGCATCAGTAACAGCCTTGATACATTTGTGGTTTGAAGATTGAGAGATCCCACACAGACCCACGGTGATTCCTGGAAGCAGCTAGTTCCTTAACAAATTAGTGCAGCTATCACCTTGACTATTAGGATTTGCTGGCCACCCATCCATTTATTTGCAAGTCCAGCTCCAGCAGATGACACATTTCCATGATGGTGTCCTCAGACATCCTCAGTCTGTGGCAAAAATGTGCTTCACTCATTTGGAGCAAATGGCATTGAGAATAATAGACTCTGGGCCTCCCATACCTCCTTGGAGGGACCTGCTGCTGTGACTTCTTCATATAGAGGCTGTTTGGCAGCCGCTGGAGGCTGCTGCTGGTCTTGGGCTTGCTGACACATTTGTTCTGACCTCAGTTACTCTGCAGCTTCATTGTTCCAAAGCTACAGCAGTAATAATCCCTCCTATGGGGGGATCTTTTGTTCATGGCTCCAAAGAACCTATGTGGGGAATATCAGAAACATAACAGGACCTTCGTAATGTCAGCAGTCAGTGTTTACATCACACACAAGTGACAGTTTAGCATTGTCCCTGATACATGGAGGACCTGACAAGTACCATGGAGTGTCTCTATATGGACCTTTGATATGGTAGATTTTATTCTGATGTATATCAAGCCATGTTGTGCAAATACAGTAGAGATTCTAAGTACAGTGAGATTACTGAAACCTTGCCAAAACCCTCATACCACCCAAGAACTGCAGCTTGGCATGTAAGAACATATTGTCAACTATTTACAGTTCAAGGTGAGAGAAAATCAGCTTCACCCTTGTGTAACCTCTGAAACTTTGTATTGTCTTTGCAAATTATGTCCACAGCAGACATTTTTAAGGTCATGTATGATTATTTCTGCTTCACAGAGAGGACTAATTTACAATGACAAATGACATGGTCAAGATTGCTTCCTACCAGGATTTGTAGTCAACCTTGTTGGTCACTACATGTGTTCCACGCGCAGAATTCTATGATTTACAGATATCTTAAACCTCTACTACATAAGTGCCTGATTAATGCAATTGCCCCTTGATGGGTCCCATATGAGTCACAGTATAGTCCATTTCCTCAGATAGAAAATAAACACTTTTTCCATCCACTCTGGGTGTGCTGACAGCTGGGTGTGGTGACAGATGTTTTTCATTTCCATTGCTCATTTGTGATTCAAAAGAAGCTGGAAGCCAGCACAGATAGTTCTTCACCACCACCACAACAACCTTCATGCTCCATTCTTCCTTGCATTCCCTTTGACCCCATCAGTTCTTCCCCACATTCCCACCTAATTCTTTCTCTTAAGCTTTTATCTCCCTACCTTACCCACTGACCCTCGGGTCTACAGCTGAATTATACCAACCATTGTGATGCTCTGTCCTCCTGTCAAAGCTAAAGTGATGGTGATTATCAAGGATTACCCTCAGGACTGACTGTGGCCCACTCCCCGAATGACTTGGATGTATATCCTCATTTGATAACTGACCACAACACTGACTGATCTCTGTGCAGGTCCCTTAATAACTTATTGCTAATGTCCAGACTGGCTGCAACCCACTCCTCAGACTGTCATGATACAGAACCCCTTACGCTGAATGCCTCAGGCTGACCATGTTGGAGCCACTAGACTGAGATCAGATGCTGTCCTTGACTGACTGTGCCAATACTCCCTGATTGCTGACATGCCCCTTACCTGACTGGATATTGTTCTCCTTAAGTTTTGATACATGGCTTTTTGGTCAAAGTATGTTCAGCATGTTTGCTGCATATGTCACTGGCATGTACTGCAGATATTACATTGACATAATGCAGTGCCATGCAGCAACATGTCCTTCCCTTTAACTGATCATTGCTGGCAAACATTCCTGGCTTTGTAATTACATTAAAAGGCAAGACAAGACAGAAGTACAATGAGGCCGTAAGTTCTGAATAATGCAGAATTGTTCAAAAAGGTAAGGCAAGGCAAGGCAAAGATGTTGTAAGCATCTGAGTTAGCATAAAGCGAGTGAATGCTGGGAAAGCACACTAAAAGTCTTGAGATGCACCCTCTGTGGCCTGAGATGAGAGTCTGTCCCTGCATGCAAACTGGCCTGGCAGCATCATTATAATAAATTGAATCAGAGATAGTAGGAACTGCAGATGCTGGAGAATCCGAGACGACAAGGTGCAGAGCTGGATGAACACAGCAGGCCAAGCAGCATCATAGGAGCAGAAAGGCTGACGTTTCGGGCCTAGACC
>NW_025979191.1:0-6191 GCF_021869965.1 Rhincodon typus | reverse complement strand
TCAGCAGGAGAAATAGATACTGACTGATGCACTGTTTTTTGTAAAGATAGATTAGGATTTACTGCAGTAAAACAAGCCAATTTCAGTCTTGAACTGGCCAGTATGAAAGTGATGACTTTAATAAACAGCTGTACAATATGTTCTCGAAGGTATCAGATGGCATAAATTCGTAGATTCACACCACGCAGGAAATCTCCCCCGGCACATCGAGTCTACACCTACAAAACAACCACTAATCCCAATTTCCCAATTAGTGCGCTAATCCCAATTTCCTGCACTTGTCCTATATGCTTGAATGTTATGACATTAGAAGAATTAATCCGAATATTTTTTAAATGTTGTAAGATTTCCAGCCTCCACTACCTTTCCAGATTCCAACCACCTGCTGAGTGAAAACGTTTTTTTCCCAAATCTCCTCTGAATCTCCTGTCCTTTCCCCTAAAACTCTGTCCTCTCTTGATTAACCCTCACCAAGGGAAACAGCTGCTCTCTATTCACTCTGTCCATATCCCTCAGAACCTTATACACCTCAATCATGTACCCCATCAGTCTTCTCTGCATTAAAGAAAACAAATCCAAGCCTATCTAGCCTCTCCTTATAGCTTCTCCATTCCAGACAACATCCTGACGAACCTCCTCTTTACCCCCTCCAGTGCTATCACATTCTTTCTGTAGTGGGGTAACCAGAACTGCACACAGTACTCCAGCTGTGGCCTGACCAGTGCTTTGTCAAAGTCCAGTATTACCTCCTTTCTCTTTGCCATGACTGAAAGAAGCAAGAATCCTATTTTCCTTCTTAACTATCCTATTCACATGCTCAAACGAATTCAGGGATCTGTGAATAATTACTCCCTTAGATCCTTCTGTTTCTCTAAGCTGCCCAGTGTCCTGCCATTCATTAAATGCTCCCTCATCTTGTTGCTTTTTCCGAAATGCATCACCTTGCACTTTTCAGGATGAAATACCATCTGCCACAGGTCTGCCCATCTGATCAACCCATCTATATCTTCCTAGAACATAGAACATAGAACATTACAGCGCAGTACAGGCCCTTCAGCCCTCGATGTTGCGCCGACCTGTGAAACCAATCTGAAGCCCATCTAACCTAAACTATTCCATTATCATCCATATGTTTATCCAATGACCATTTAAATGCCCTTAAAGTGGGCGAGTCTACTATTTTTGCAGGCAGGGCATTCCACGCCCTTACTACTCTCTGAGTAAAGAACCTACCTCTGACATCTGTCCTATATCTATCACCCCTCAATTTAAAGCTATGTCCCCTCGTGCTAGCCATCACCATCCGAGGAAAAAGGCTCCCACTGTCCACCCTATCTAATCCTCTGATCATCTTGTATGTCTCTATTAAGTCACCTCTTAACCTTCTTCTCTCTAACGAAAACAGCCTCAAGTCCCTCAGCCTTTCCTCATATGGTATGCCTCCATACCAGGCAACATCCTGGTAAATCTCCTCTGCACCCTTTCCAATGCTTCCACATCCTTCCTATAATGCGGTGACCAGAACTGTACGCAGTACTCCAAGTGCGGCCGCACCAGAGTTTTGTACAGCTGCAACATGACCTCATGGCTCCGAAACTCAATCCCTCTCCCAATAAAACCTAACACACCGTACGCTTTCTTAACAACGCTATCAACCTGGGTGGCAACTTTCAGTGATCTATGCACATGGACACCGAGATCTCTCTGTTCATCCACACTACCAAGAATCTTACCATTAGCCCAATACTCTGTATTCCTATTACTCCTTCCAAAGTGAATCACCTCACACTTTTCCGCATTAAACGCCATTTGCCACCGCTCAGCCCAGCTCTGCAGCTTATCTATGTCCCTCTGTAACCTGCAACATCCTTCCGCACTATCCACAACTCCACCGACTTTGGTGTCATCCGCAAATTTACTAACCCATCCTTCTACGCCCTCATCCAGGTCATTTATAAAAATGACAAACAGCAGTGGCCCCAAAACAGATCCTTGAGGTACACCACTAGTAACTGAACTCCAGGATGAACATTTCCCATCAACCACCACCCTCTGTCTTCTTACAGCTAGCCAATTTCTGATCCAAACCGCTAAATCACCCTCAATCCCATGCCTCCGTATTTTCTGCAATAGCCTACCATGGGGAACCTTATCAAACGCTTTACTGAAATCCATATACACCACATCAACCGCTTTACCCTCATCCACCTGTTTGGTCACCTTCTCGAAGAACTCAATAAGGTTTGTGAGGCACAACCTACCCTTCACAAAACCGTGTTGACTATCCCTAATCAAATTATTCCTTTCTAGATGATTATAAATCCTATCTCTTATAATCCTTTCCAACGCTTTACCCACAACCGAAGTAAGGCTCACTGGTCTATAATTACCAGGGTTGTCTCTACTCCCCTTCTTGAACAAGGGGACAACATTTGCTAGTCTCCAGTCTTTTGGCACTATTCCTGTAGACAACGAACTGGAATAGATTTTAGGTGTGGAGAGTCAGGGAGGAATTGAAGTTTCAAAAGCAAGGCCATGCTGAACCAGGAATTAATGTTTCCTCAAAAATGAACACAGTTCCAGAGATGCTCATCAGATGAGATCAAAACAAATCAATTTCAATAAAAGTTAGCAACATGACAACAGGCCAGGAGATTAGAAGAAGAAAGTGGTCAACAAACTGCCTAGTCATATCAAATGTACATTGATGAGCATATTTGACTGTGAAGGTAAGTTATCTGAAACATTTCCTTAGGTCAGTGCTTAGCAAAACTGACAACTCCCCTGTTTAACTCATGCAGGATTTGAGACATTCTTGTAATTCCTTTGATTGGTGAGTGGGATTATTGTTTCCAGATTGTGCAGAAGGTAATCTACTTGTGGGAAGAAAGTATCCCAATAACCACAGGAGACATACTGGAGTAAAGATTCCACTCACAGGGCAAGGGAAATCAGATTTGCTCTCTGTGAAAATCAGAGACAGAGTTTTCTTGATCTTACTGAAATCATAAGTAATAATCTTGTCACAGAGATCAGTCTCTGCAGGCAAAGACAGTAAATGAACACCACATGGCAGCAGAGTAGGACTCCTGGTGATGCCCAGGGTGAGAGCCAGTGCGGACTCCCAGCCTCAGTGTGGACTCAGACTCCCGGCCTCAAACCCCCAACCTCAGCGTGGGCTTGAACTCCTGGCTTCAGCGTGGACTCAAACCCCTGGCCTCAGCATGGACTCAAATTCCCGTCCTCAGTGTGGACTCAGACTCCCAGCCTCAGAGTGGGCTCGAACTACCGGCCTCAGCGTGGACTCAAACTCCCAGCCTCAGCGTGGACTCAGACTCCAGACCTCAGCGTGGTCTCAAACTCCAGACCTCAGCGTGGACTCGAACTCCCAGCCTCAGTGTGGACTGGAACTCCCAACCTCAGCGTGGGCTCGAACCCCTGTCCTCAGCATGAGCTCGAACTCCTATCCTCAGCGTGGGCTCGAACTCCTGTCCTTAGCGTGGACTCGAACTCCCGGCCTCAGTGTGGGCTCGAACTCCTGGCCTCAGTGTGGACTCGTACTCCCGGCCTCAGTGTGGACTCGAACTCCCGGCCTCAGCGTGGGCTCGAACTCCCATCCTCAGCATGGACTCGAACTCCCGGCCTCAGCATGGACTCGAACCCCTGGCCTCAGCGTGAGCTCGAACTCCCATCCTCAGTGTGGACTCGAACTCCCAGCCTCAGCGTGGACTCGAACTCCCGGCCTCAGCGTGGACTCAAACTCCCGGCCTCAGCGTGGTCTCGAACTCCCGGCCTCAGTGTGGACTCGAACTCCCGGCCTCAGTGTGGGTTCGAACTCCCAGCCTCGTGTGGGCTCGAACTCCTGGCCTCGAGGTAAAGCTCAGTGTGTCTGGGTTGGAAGGATTGTTGTTCTGAACTCTGCTTTCTCTAATTTTATTATTTATTTCTTGACTTTATAATTACTTTATTTTTCTAATTGTTTTCTTTAAGTACTTGTACATAAGAATCTGTACCTAGGTATCTTGGTACCTAAGATGGTGCTGTAAGAGGCAACTGGTAAACTTTTTACTGGACTCATGTGAGTATATGTAACAATAAAGCTAATTCTAATTCTAATTCTAAACTCCTGCGGTCACAATGTTGCTTCCTAAACTAATAGATATGCAGGATGTGTGTGCAAAAAGCAACTTTCCAACAAGAAGGAAGTTTCAGTGCCAATCATTTCAGAAATTCAAGTTTTACTCAGGTCAGGATTATCAGAGCACCATTGAAACTTTCTGGAGAAGGTGAGTTACTATTTTGCCCATTAGACAGAAATGTCCTGCCATAAAATAAGAATAGTTATGGGATAGTTACAATATCATTCAGCAACTTCTTCACTCAGTAAGTCAAAATGATGCAGTCAACAAAGACGTTTCACGTTTTATCTTGTGCTTTAAGTGAATACTGCTGCTTGCATAATGGGATACAGATCTGGGATATCTCAGGCTGTGATGTCTGCACATACACTATCCCTGAAGCTGCCTGCTCTATTTCACTAAGTAAGGTTCTTCAACTCCTTGTATATTGCAAGACTGTTTAATTTACATCTGTATGTTGTAGATTAGCAAATGCAGCTCTCCAGTATAATGTCTAAAACCTCTGTCAGTGCTCAGCCTGGACTGGTGTCTTCTACCTTGTTGGTCTCAGAGTAATGGGATCAGCTATGTATATGATCTTGATTTGTGTGAACCTGACTATACTACATCTCCCCACAAGTTTTGCTCGACTGGTCTACATTATTCCAGTAGTTTGCATTACTTAGTTACATTGCCATTGTCTTCATGAACGTGATTATGACTATCGTCATTACCATAATCAATGTTATCACCATTATAGGAACAGGAGTAGGCCATTCAGCCTAATGGGCCTCCCTCACCATTCAACATGATCATAGCTGAACAAACACTTCAATTCCTTTCACCAAACACATCCTCATAACCCAGTACATCATTGGTAATCGGAAATTTATTAATCTCTACCTTAAATATACTCCAAGACTAAGCTGCCACCGCCCTCTCTGTGGTACGGAATTCCAAAGGATCACAACCCTCTGAGTAAACAAAATCTCCTTAGATCTAAGTGACATCCCCTTTATTTTTAAATTGTGTCCTGAGTCTAGACTCCTCAACCAGACTGTCTTGCCATCCCAGGAACACCACCTTCTTCAAAGTCTGAATCTTTCTTGGGGTGTGGTGTTCATTGGCAGGGCAAGTATGTGCTCTCCATCCCTAACTGCCCTTGAACTGAATGGTTTACTAGATCATTTCAGAGGGTAGTCAGAATCAACCACATTGCTGTGGCTCTGGAAGGATGGAGGATTTCCTTCCCTGAAGGAACATTAGTGAACCATATGTATATTTACAATGTTGTCAGGGTCACTATCCTTCCAATTAAATTTATTTTCTAGATTTAGGAATTGAATTCAAATTCTGTTTTGCTATGGTAGGGTTTGAGTCCATGTCCCCAGAGCATTAGTCTGCCTCTGGATTACTAGGCAAGTAACATCACCACTGTTTTAACATTTCTCAGCAGCACTACTGGGGAAACAGTGGTTTCTTCTGGATGTACACTTCCTGGAGTGCCAGGATCATGTTACAAACCAGGCCACAATAATAACGTCCTCAATTGGTAGCATTTTTGTGATTTGTCAAGTCAGATTTCAATCTGGGATCTGACTTGTCCACTAGTAACATAAGCTGGAAGAATTACACATGGAAAAATGTCTGTGGCCACGACAATATAGGCAATTTAGGGTGATGGTTGGGCCAATTGGATGGTGTGGATTAGATTGTGGCCAACAGCAGGAGGCACAATCACTGTTTCAGGTGGAGACAGCATGGGTCCTGTCTCCAAATTACATGTGATGTCATGAAACCATCATGGTATTGTAGACAACAAGGTGCAGGGCTGGATGAACACAGCAGGCCAAGCAGCATCATAGGAGCAGAGAGGCTGACGTTTCGGGCCTAGACCCTTCATCAGAAAAGGGGGAGGGGAAGGGGGTTTTGAAATAAATAGGGAGAGAGTGGGAGGCGGATAGAAGAGGGATAGAGGAGAGGATAGGTGGAGAGGAAACAAACAGGTCGAAGAGGCGGGGATGGAGCCAGGAAAGGTGAGTGTAGGTAGGGAGTTAGGAAGGGGATAGGTCA
>NW_025979190.1:0-6191 GCF_021869965.1 Rhincodon typus | reverse complement strand
TCACACTGATTATCCTTAATACGTCCTTTCTTCTCCAAATGTGAGTAAATACTGTCTCTAAGAACATTTTCCAATAGTTTCCCTACCACTGATGTATGGCTCACTGGTCTATAATTTCCTGGATTATCCCTGTTGCCCTTCTAAAACAAAGAAACAACATTCGCTTTTCTCCAGTCTTCTGGGACCTTGCCTGTGACTAAACAGGATACAAAGATCTCTGTCTATGCCCCACGAATCTCCTCCTTTCCGTCCCTCAATAACCTGGGATAAAACCCAGCAAGCCCTGAGGACTTAACTACCTAAATTGCTTAAAATGCTCAGATAAGGTTTAGGAAACAAAGGTCGGAAAAGGCTCCAGAAGGATACAAGTTAGCCAGGAAGGAATTGAAGAAAGGGCTTAGGAGAGCTATAAGGGGGCATGAGAAAACCTTGGCAGAACAAGGCTTTTTACACGTACGTGAGGAATAAGACAATGATCAGAGAAAGGGTAGGACCGATCAAGGATTGTAAAGGAAATTTATGCACGGAGCCTAAAGAGATAGGAGAGGTCCTTAATAAATACTTTTCTTTGGTATTCACAACTGAGAGGGACCTAGTTGTAGAGGAGGACAGTGTGAAATAGGCTGGTAGGAGAGAAGAGATCGATGTTAGTAAGGAAGATGTACTTGGAATTTTGAGGAACTTGAAGATAGATAAGTTCCCTGGACCTGATGGGATTTATCCAAGAATTCTATGGGAAGTGAGGGAAGAGATCGCAGGGCCTTTGGCGATGATCTTTTCGTCCTCACTGTCCATGGGTATAGTGCCGGAAGATTGAAGAGTGGCAAACATTATTTCCTTGTTCAAAAAAAGGGAACAGGGATAACCCAGAAATTACAGGCCAGTTAGTCTTACGTCAGTGGTGGGCAAATTATTGGAAAGGGCTCTGAGAGATAGGATTTATGATCACTTGGAAAGGCACAGTTTGATTCGTGATAGTCCGCATGCCTCACAAACCTTTTTGAATTCTTTGAAGAGGTGACCAAACACGTGGATGAAGGTAGAGCAGTGGATGTGGTACAAATGGATTTAAGTAAGGCATTTGATAAGGTTCCCCATGGTACGCTCATGCGGAAAGTAAGGAATAAGGATAGGAGGAATGTGGCAGATTGGATTCAGAATTGGCTGACCCTTAGAAGTCAAAGGGTGGTAGTGGACAGAAAATATTTAACATGGTGCTCAGTTACGAATGGTGTACCACAAGGATCTGTTCTGGGTCCTCTTCTATTTGTGATTTTTGTAAATGATTTGGATGAAGGTAGGTCGCATTGTGGACAGTGCGGAGGGCTGCTCTAGGTTACAAAGGGACATTGATAGGATGCAGAGCTGGGCTGAGAAGTGGCAGATGGAGTTTAACTCTGAAAAGTGTGAGGTGATTCATTTTGGAAGGACAAACTTGAAACCAGAATACAGGGTTAATGGAAAGATTCTTGGCAGTGTGGAGGAGCAGAGGGATCTTGGGGTTCATATTCACAGTTCCCCGAAAGCTGCCACCCAGGTGGATAGAGTTGTTAAGAAGGCGTATGGTGTGTTAGCTTTCATTAATAGAGGGATTGAGTTCAAGAGCCGTGAAGTTATGCTCCAGCTATACAAAACCCTGTTTTGGCCACATCTGGAGTATTGTGTCCAGTTCTGGTCGCCTCATTACAGGAAAGATGTGGAAGCGTTGGAAAAGGTGCAGAGGTGTTTTACCAGGATGTTGCCTGGAATGGAGGGAAGGTCTTACGAGGAAAGGTTGAGAGAGCTAGGGCTTTTCTCTTTAGAACGACAAAGGATGAGAGGTGACTTGATAGAGGTGTACAAAATGATCAGAGGTATAGATAGAGTGGGCAGCCAGAGACTTTTTCCTAGGGTGGAGGTAGCTATTATGAGGGGGCATAGTTTTAAACTGAGTGGAGGTAGATATAGGGGAGACGTCAGAGGTAGGTTCTTTACTCAGAGAGTGGTAGGGACGTAGAATGCATTGCCGGAGAGGGTAGTGGAGTCGGCCTCATTAGGGGCATTTAAGCAGCTATTAGATAGGCATATGGATGATAGTATAAGGTAGGGGTGGAGGTTAGATAGACCTTAGGTTTAGGGTAAGAGTTCGGCACAACATCGTGGGCCAAAGGGCCTGTACTGTGCTGTACTGTTCTATGTTCTATGTTCTGAATGTTTTTTAAGACGACCACCACGACTTCCTTCTGAATATTGATATTATCTACACACCCCTCCATAATCTTACCATCATCTTGTCCTTCTTCCCACTGAATAATGATGTGAGATACTCATTAAGGACTTCACCCACTTCCTCCAGCTCCAAGCGTAAATTCCCTCTTTTGTCCCTTAATCAACCTATCCATTCCCTGGCTACCCTCTTGCTCCTAATATACATATAAAATGATTTGGGATTCTCCTTAATCCTATTTGCTAAGGACATTTCATGGCCCTTTTTAGCCCTCCTACTTCCCTGTTTAAGTTAATAAAACAAAGAACTCCTGATGCTGGAGATCTGAAACAAAAACAACAATTGCTGGAGAAACTCAACAAGCCTCACAGCATCTGAGGAGAGAAAGCAGAGTTGACGTTTTGAGTCTGGTGACTCATCATGAGTCTATACTCCTCCCATAGATGCTGCCAGACCTGCTGAGTTTCTCCAGCCATTTCTGACTTTGTTCCTTAAGTTCTTTCCTGCTTCCTTTATGTTCCTCAAAGGCCTCGTCTGATTTCAGTTTCCTAAACCTGACAGATCCTTATCTTTCATCCTCATGGGAACATGCTGGTCCTGAATTCTGATCAACTGTCTTTAAAAGACTCCCACATGTCAGATGTGGATTTACCCTCAAACAGCTCCTGTCCCCAACTCTAGACAGAGGATCCTGATTGATCAGGATTGTACTGGGTGGATCTGGCACATGCAGTCTGTTTGCTCATCAGCCACTCTGTAATTTTTATATGGACTTTAGTGTCAAATAATATCCTGATCATTTTTCTAGCACTAACATTTGACGCTGAGTCACATGAGGATATTCCGACATGGGGTTGATCTTAGACAGTTTTTTCCCTTTATTCATTCATGGGATGTGGGCATCGCTAGCTAGGCAGCATTTATTGCCCATCCCTAATTGCCCAGAGGGCAGTTAAGAGTCAACCACATTGCTGTGGGTCTGGAGTCACATGTAGGCCAGACCAGGTAAGGATGGTAGTTTCCTTCCCTAAGGATGGGTTCCAGATGGGTTTTTCAGACAATTGGCAACGGTTTCTTAGTCAACATTAGATTCTTAATTCCAGATATTTTATTAAATTCAAATTCCACCATCTGCCGCGGCGGGATTCAAACCCGGGTCCCCAGAACATTATCTGGGTCTCTGGATTAACAGTCCAGCGATAATACCATTAGGACATCGCCTCCCAGTGTCTTAAAGGGTCCCTTGTAGCTGAAGATATACGCATGAATAACTGAGTGATTGAAATTGAAGGTGTACAAGAGGCTGGAAATAGAGGAACAGAGAGACATCAGAGAGTTGTGGGGTTGGAGAACATTTGAGAAAACGAAAAGAGCGAGGCCACTGAGAGATGTGTAACTGAGGGAAGTTACTGAGGCTGAATGACTTCCTCCTGAGATGCACATTGCAAGCATACAGACAGCGAACCAGCCTGTTTTCGTCTTTCTGTTGAAACCATGAGGTGTCTCTGTTCCTGCATCTTTCAAATTGTACCATGTACATTCTATCCCCTTGACTTATCATTTAATAATGTTCTCATCTTCCAAATGCAATCAGGATTTCAGACTGTCTGGTAAGTGATTCAATTCCTTCCTGATTAAAAACGCAGTGACTGTTCCCTTGGAATGTTTGAAGCCTGTTCACATTTTATTGGTTGTGAAAGATGTTAACTGGAACTGCCAGAGTTTGGAGAAGTCAGGAAAAGGGTTTATTGTTCACTGTGAAATCAAAACAATGTTGGTAAATGGATCAGAGAGTGGCATGAGGCCATTCTGCCCACCTGCAGTTCGCTGTAAGACTTGGCTATCTTCTCCCTGTTTCCCTCACACTATTCCTTTTCAAATTACCATCCTACACTCTGTTGAAAGCCTCAGTTTATTGGTCACTGAAAACTGCGGTTAGCAAATTGTAGAGCACAGGAAGAGGCCATTCAGCCCAGCAATCCTGTGTAGGTATTTTGAATGATCAATTAAATTAAAGCTACATTCTTTGCTCTTACCTCACAGCCTTTTGCAATATTTCTTCCCCACTATTTTCCCCATTGCCTTTTGAAAATTATTACTGATACGATTTATTTTAATTTATTACTGTCACATGTACTGAGATACAGTGAAAAGTATTATTTTGCATGCTATCCAGACAAATCATACCTTACATAAGTACAGCAGGGGAAGAGAATGCACAGCTACAGAGAAGAGCTATAGAGGTTCATTCAATAGTCTGATAACAGCGGGGAAAAAAGCTGTTCCTGAATCTGTTGGTGTGTGTATTCAAACTTTTATATCTTCTGCCTGATGGAAGAGGGTGGGAGAGAGTATAACTGGCGGGGGAGGGAGGTGTTTGATTATGTCAGCTGCTTTCCGAAGGCAGTGGGAAGTGGACTGAATCTGCTCCCATCTCCCTTTCAGGCAGCATGTTCCAGCTCCCAACAACTTACTGTGTAAAACAATCCCCCTCATCCCCCTCTCTGGGGCTTTCCCTGATTCCCTTCAATCTGTCTGCCTCTGTTCACTGACCCTCCTGCCCCTGGAAACACTGTCTCCTCATTTACTCGATCAAACTGTCTTTGTGATTTTAAATACCTCAATTAGACCCCACACCCGAACCTTCTCTGCTCTAAGGAGAGCAATCCCAGCTTCTCCACGTTCACTGAAGTCCTTCATCACTGCTTCCATTCCAGTAAATCTTCTCCACACCCTCTCTAAGTCTCTGATTTCCTTCCTAAAGAGCAGGACCCAGGATCAGACATGATCCTCCCACTGGGGTCTGACTGGGTAGAAAGCAGTGGGTTTGCACTGCGAGCTGATAGGACGGGTCTGTCAGGCAAGGTTAGTCTGAGCCAGAAACTGCCATGAACTCCTTCTAATGGTTCCACTATTGACATTCACCATCTCAGTCCTCACATCATTTTCCTTGTTTTCCTCAGGGATCGACAGGATTCCCAGGATTTCCTGGCTCAAATGGAGAGAAAGGAGCAAGGGTAAGGAGTGAGGGTTATTGACGGATTGCAGTATTTATTCAGCCAGTGTGCATGGCCAGTTGGTCAGGAGTAAAACATTTCACAGGAAGATCCCATTGCAGCGTTAAGCACAGGCTTCCCTGTCACTGCCCAATGGGGCTGAACACTACACCATGAGTCTCACAGATTTCTATCAATCAATAATCAATCAATGATGACCCTCAGGGACTGTTCATAACGTGTGACAGATCCTTCAGATCAAAGTACAGGAGGAAACAATTGAAATCACTCTCTCTCACTCACACACACAGACATACACATGCACACACACGCATACAAACACACATATGCACGCAAACAAAAAAAACGCACGCATGCACAAATACACACGTGCACACGCATAAACTGACATTCCCACTGACACTCACTCATTCACACACTCACTCACAGACATATGCAGACAGGTACTCAGACATACTCTCTCTCTCGTACACATACTGTCACACTCAATGGCCCAACAGAGACATAGAAAAACCAAACCACACGTACACAAGGTCACATGATCACATGGGGCTGGAAGAGGCAACAGAGATAGGGAGGGGTGTAGGGGCAGTAGGAGGTGACAGAGATAAGGAGGGGTGTAGGGGCTGGAGGAGGTTACAGAGATAGGGAGGGGTATAGGGGCTGGAGGAGGTTACAGAGATAGTGAGGGGTATAGGAGCTGGAGGAGGTGACAGAGATAAGGAGGGGTGTAGGGGCTGGAGGGGGTTACAGAGATAGGGAGGGGGTGTAGGGGTTGGAAGAGGTTACAGAGATTGGGAGGGGTGTAGGGGCTGGAGGAGGGTACAGAGATAGGGACGGGTGTAGGGGCTGGAGGAGGTTACAGAGTTAGGGAGGGGGTGGAGGGGCTGGAGGGAGTTACAGAGATAGGGAGGTTGTGTAAGGGGCTGGATGGGATTACAGAGATAGGGAGGGGGTGTAGAGACTGG
>NW_025979189.1:5538-6192 GCF_021869965.1 Rhincodon typus | reverse complement strand
CCCTTCCACACTCACCCCATCCCCTTCCACACTCACCCCATCCCCCTTCCACACTCACCACAACCCCTTCCACGCTCACACCATCCCCCTCACACTCACCCCATCCCCCTTCCACACTCACTCCACTCCCCTCTCTCACTGACCCCATCCCCCTCTCTCACTCACCCATCCACCTTTCTCACTCACCCCATCCCACTCTCTCACTTCACTCGTCCCACTCTCTCTCCCACTCACCCCTTCCTCTCACACATTCACCCTATCACTTGTCACTCACCTCATCCCCCTCTCTCATACTCACTTCCCCCCCCCCCCCCCCCCCCCCCCCCCCACCCTCCTGTCACACTCCACCCATTCCCCACCTCACTCACCACATCCTCTCTCTGACTCTCATTCCATCCTCCTCTCTCACTCTCACCCCTTCCCTCTCTCTCTCTCACTAACCACTTCCACTGTTTCTCACACTCACCCCATTCCCCTCTCTTCACATTCATCCCCCACCCCTCACGCACTAATCCCTTCCTTTCTCACTCACACCCGAATCCCCTCTCTCACTCACTCTCTTTCACACTCATTCCATCGCCCTCACTCACTCCATCCCCCTCTCTCACACTCACTCCATTCCCCTCTCTCCCATACTCACTACATCCCCCCCCC
>NW_025979189.1:0-5438 GCF_021869965.1 Rhincodon typus | reverse complement strand
CTCACTCTCTCTCTCTCACTGATACCCTTCCCCTCCCTCTCACACTCATCCAATCCTTTCTTACTCACCCCATCCCCCTCTCATACATTCACACCATCCGTCTCTCATATTCTCAGTCTTTCACACACATTCCATCCCCTTCACTCGCACTGACTCCATCCCCCTCTCACACTCACTCCATCCCTCTCTCTTACACTCACCCCACACCTCCCCCTCACTCATGCATCCCCTCTCTGACTCTTACTCCATCCTCCTCTCACCCACTCATCCCATTCCGCTCTGACACTTACCTCATCCCTCTGTCTCTCACACTCAACTCATTCCCCTCTCTTTCAAACTCATCCCATCCATCTCACACTCATCCCATCCCTTCTCACTCACCCCATCCCCCTCGCTCACACTCACCCCATTCCTTTCTCTCACTCCCTCCATCCCCCTCTCTTACACAGTCACTCCATCACCCTCTCTTTCACACTCATTCCATCCCTCTCTCTCCTGTTCTCACACTCACCCCATCTCTTTCACACTCATTCTATCCCTCTTTCACACTCACCCCATTCCTCTCACTCACACTCACTCCATCATCCTCTCTTTCACACTCATTCCATTCACCTCTCTCTTACTCCCTCCATCCCTCTCTCTCATACTCACTCTATTCCCTCTCAAACTCACTCTATCCCATTCTCTCACTCACCCCATCTCATTCTATCCCTCTTTCTCACTCACCCCATCCCCCTCACTCACTCACCCCGTTGTCCTCTCTTTCACACTCATTCCATCCCTCTCAATCACTCACCCCATTGTCCTCTCTTTCACACTCATTTCATCCCTCCATCTCACACTCACTCCATCCCTCTTTCTTGCACATACCATACCACTTGCTCACACTCATGATATCACTTTCTCTCACATTCTCCCCATCCCTCTTTCTCTCCCATACTCACTCCTTTCGCTCTCGTTCACTCTAGCCCCATCTCTCTTTCTCAGACACTTACCCCAACCCCTTCTCACACTCCCTCCATCCCTCTCTCACACACGTTTACTCCATTCCTCTCTCTCACATCCCATCACTCCCTCCCTTTCATACTTATTCCATCCCGCTCCCTTTCACAATCACCCCATCCCTCTCTGTCACACATACTCCCAGACTCATTCCAATCCTCTCTCACACACTCATTCCATCCCTCTTTCTCACTCTCACCGCATCCCTCTGTCACACACTCATTCCATCCTTTCTTTCACATTCACTCCATCCCCCTCTCTTTTACACTTTCATTTCATCCTCGTCTCTCACTCACTCCATCCTTCTCTCACACGCACTCCATCCCTCTCTCTCACTCTCACCTCAACCCCCCTCTCACACTGACTCCATTTCCCTTTAACACTCCCCCAATCCCTCTTACTTTCACCACATTACTCTCCGAAATACTCATCACAATCATCTCTGACACTCAGTAATTCATCTAACACTCACTCCATTCCTCTGTCTCTTACTCATCCTATCCGGCTTGCACACATCCCATTCCTCTCACACTTGCTCTATCTTTCCCATTCACCCCATCCCTCTCAGACTCACTGTTAATTAAGAAACAATGCATACCAGTTCATTATTTACTGAGTCAGATAATCCCTTTCGACATAGGAGCGCATAAAACTAGCCAACCTTGTGTGACATAGCACTTAAATGCAAATTATAGTTGTGTGCCAGAATTAAATAGTTCAGAGAATTAGTGAGAGGAAACAAATGTGGTTTCTGTTACTGTAGCTTTCCATTTTCTTCCTTTATTTCAACTTTGAAGAATTAATTCTTACTGTGGTATAGGAGAAAGAGCTGGTTAATTTGTGACTTGCTGATAAGTGATTAAAAGGTTTATTCTGTTCCTCATGTTCAAACATAGTAGAGCAACTGGTCATAAGGTTAAAAATGTATGTAAACATATTAGCATATAATTAACTAAAATAATTACATAGTTCCTTCAAATACATTAAGAATGGCAGGATAGGTGATGTGTCACAGCTGCAGTATATGGGAGCTCCTGGATGCCAGTTTGACCCAGAGCTAACACACGGGACACCAGGTGAATGAGGTTTGAGTGGCTTTGGCTCAGAGTTAATAAGGTGGAGGTGAACCACAGACCCTGTGGTGCACCGGGGAGTGAGAAAGTTACTTGGATTCTTTGTTCCAGGAGGTGGTCACACCTCTGAGCATTGGGCCATCAGATTTGGTCAGTGGTTAGAGATAGGACAGCGAGAGGTGAACTGACCGTGGCATTGTGATACACAAAAGGCTACATTCCCTTTCGGTCATACTCTCTGAACCACTTTCAGTCTCACCCAAAGGCTCTCTCTTCCGTGTTTCCTCTTTTTCCCTTTTTCTCTGTCTCATCTACCGCTCTTTCAGTCTCATCTGTGACCGTTTCGCTCACTCTCTATATCCCTGTGTCAATTTCTTTCCATCCCTCTCTCACTCTCTGTCTCAGGCACTCGTCCATCCACCATCTCACAGAGTGAAAACCTGACCAAATGATGCAGTGGTAAGGGACAATGACTCGCAAAACTCTAAGAGGGTGTCAGTGACATGTATGAAAGGTATAGATGGATGTCATCATAGCTTGAGTAATCTGAATAAGGCTCCAAACGGCCGATGGATAACCTCCAACACTGTATTCCAACACAGGTGGAGACTATTTCCAACTTTGTTTACACATCAGTTTTTGTACTTGACAAATTATTTTTGTGTGGAAAACACTGGCAGGTCCACAGATACCAGCCTCATTGGCTTCAACTACAATCCAGCAGCGAGTCTCCCTTCAGCAAGAAGACTGAATGAAGTTTTCACAACGGATTTGGACGTAGAGGGGAAAGGAACAGCAACATGTTTGCCTTGCAGTCTGTAAGCACACCAACAAGTGCTAGTCATCGTCAGGAGGGAGACATAACAGCAGCTGGGGGGGGGGGGGTGGAGTCATGGTGAGGGATGGGTCTGGGCAATGAGGATTTGGGATGGTGTTTGGGTGGGGGGGGATGTACCAAGGCAGACGTAGCAGACATGAACGTGTCAGCAAGGAGGCATTGCTTGGGAGGGACACCAAATCCTCGCAGAACAACCAAGCTGTGAGTGACCATCTGTGCAGGGGACACACCACACATTGCCAGGGACTCTACGCACACTGTCACAATCGGTTATTTCAGGGGAATCCAAGACCACGAGGTGAAGGAGCGGCAGGAGGCCATTCGGCCCATTCAATCCGCTCTGCCATTTAATAAGATCATGGTTGATCTTATTAATCATCCTCAACTCCACTTTCCTGCCTTTTCCCCAACTCGAATCCCCTTCCTGATTAAAAATCTGTCTCCCTCAGCCCCGAATGTACCCAAAGACTCAGCCTCGACAGCCCCCTCTGCGGCAAAGAATTCCGCAGATTCTCGGAGAGAAGACATTCCTCCTCATCTCTGTCTTTAGTGGGTGACCCCTTACTCTGCGATGATGTCCCTCTGGTCCTAGACTGTTTCCCCTTGTGAGACAATCTGTCCACATCTCCCCTGTCAAAGCCCTAAGAATCTTGTACGTTTCGTCCTTCTAAACTCCCAATGAGTACAGGCCCAAACCACTACTCTCTCTCTATCCAACCTGCTGGTTACCTCCTCAAAAAAAAATTGTCAATTTTTTGGGCTTCATTTCTCTTTTGTGAAGCCCCTCTGGCCCATTGTAACAATGTGTTTCTAAATGGCCTGTGGAAGAAACCTTGACCCAAGGATGGGTGAGATCTATTTAGTTGCAATGCAGAACAACATAGGAGGGTGATAGAGAGACTGCAGTTTGTCAATAGAACAAGGATTAAGGAGCAGGAGGCCAATATGTTCAAGAGGCGATGACCACCGTTAGAAATAGATTTGTTGACAGATGTGGAACTGAACGGGCTGGAGATGTGGAAGGAGTTAGGTATAGAATCAGACCAGGCAGATCCAACATTATCGCACACAGCTTCTCCTTCAGCTTAAAGTACAGGCAAGTGGCATGGAGTGTTCAAGAGAAATTCACTGGTTGAGGTATTTCTGAATTCACCGAAAACCACCCCCTCCCCGATACACACACAGACAGACACAGAGCATGGGAAAATGACCTCCCCGTTATTGTCTTCACTCTTTCCCTGAATTTTTCCTGGGAATGTCGGTACAGCAATATAAAAGCTACTTTTCTGCTGAGGGAGAAGAATCATCGAGTCAGAGCTGTATAGCACGGAAACAGACCCTTTGGTCTATGCTGACCCAGATATCCTAAATTAATCTAGTCCCATTTGCTAGCATTTGGCCCATAGCCCTCTGAACCCTTCCTATTCATGTCCCCATCCAGATGCCTTTTAAATGTTGTCATTGTATCAGCCTCCACCACTTCCTCTGGCATCTTGTTCCATACACGCACCACCCTCTGTGTGGAAAAGTTGACCCTTAGGTCCCTTTTAAATCTTTCCCCTCTCACCTTAAACCTACACTCTCTAGTTTGGACTCGACAAGTTTACAATGCAGTGAAAGTTTGGTATTTAAGCTCCTCACAACCTAGTTCAATGATTTGGAACTAATGATGAGGGAACTAAATGTAATGTCTCCAAATATGCTGATGACACAAGGCTGGGTGGGAGGGTGAGCAGTGAGGAGGACCTAGAGATGCTGCAGTATGATTTGGACAGGCTGAGCGAGTGGGCAGATACAGTGTAATGTGGATAAATGTGAGGTTCTTTATTTTGTGTGGCTGTAAACTGGGAGAGCGGAGTGTGCAGCAGGATCTGGGTGTCCTTGTGCACCAGCTGCTGAAGGTAAGCAGCAGGGTGGTAAGGAAGGTGGATGGTATGTTGGCCTTCATCGCGAGAGCTTTCGAGTACAGGAGCGTGGATGTGTTGTTGCAGTTGTACAGGGCCTTGCTGAGGCCACACCTGGAATATTGAGAGCAGTTTTGGTCTCCTTTTCTGAGGAAGGATGCTGTTGCTCTCGAGGGAGTGGGGCAAAGGTTTACCAGGCTGATTCCTGGGGATGGCCGGTCTGACGTTTGAGGAGAGATTGAGTCAGTTAGGATTGTTTTCACCGGAGTTTAGGAGAATGAGAGGGAATCTCATAGAAACCTATAACATTCTAACAGGGACTGGACAGGGTTAGATGCAGGAAGGATGTTCCTGATGGTGCGGGGGAGTCCAGAACCAGGGGTCACGGTTTAAGGGTAAGGGGTAAATCTTTTAGGACTGAGATGAGGAGAAATGTCTTCACCCAGAGAGTGGGAGAGCCTGTGGAATTCACACTCTCAGAAAGTGGGTGAGGCCAACACAAGCAGGAGGTGGCTATAGTTCTTGTGGTGACAGGGATTTAGGGGAAGGGGTCGGATCAGAGCATTGAGCTCGCTGATCAGCTGTAACCATACCGGCTCCTCCTACTCTCTTTTCACAGCG
>NW_025979188.1:0-6193 GCF_021869965.1 Rhincodon typus | reverse complement strand
GCTCCTATGATGCTGCTTGGCCTGCTGTGTTCATCCAGCTCTGCACCTCGTTGTCTTGGATTCTCCAGCATCTGCAGTTCCTGCTATCTCAGTTTCAATGAGCCTTGAATTGGGTCAGAATGAACTTGGCCACCAGATTTTTGGCACCTTTGAGCTCTGATCACGAAATGCTGTCATGTGATTGTTCTATAAAGGACTGTGCAGGCACTTAACATCCAGCATAATTATAATTTCATGTCCAAAGGAATAATTTCCTTCTGAAAATTATTGTGTGGCTGACAACATATCCTCTTACTTTATAATTACTAGCTGTTGCTGACTTGATAATTCTTGAGGTTAGACAGAAGCAATCAAACTCTTAATGGGATTTAAACCTGTTGGTGCGTAGAAGTAGCTGTCCTGTTCAAGAAGTAATTAACACATTCTATCATTTTCCACCTCTTTGTCTTCACCCTCTATCATGGTCATTTTTTCTGAGGTGAATGTTTCGTGATTTCAGTATCCATTTACTGTGGCATATTGGATGCTGTAGAATCCATTTGTTGGAGTAAGAAATAACAAGGGGAAGAAGACACCAGTGGTGGTAGTCTGTAGGAACTGTTCTGTAGGACAGAGAATAAATAGGAGGTAATAAGACATGTAATAAAAAAGGCAATGTATGAATTTTGGGTGATTTTAATGTTCAAGTACATTGGTAAAATCAAATAGGCAGAGGTAGCCATGAGGAAGGATTCATAACGTATATTTGGGATAGGTTCATGGAATGATATATTGAGAGCCAACCAGGGATTGGACTGTTTGGAAATGGTTATCGAAATGTGAGAAATTTTTTGACGTCTATACAAGGCACTAGTCAGATCACAGCATGGATTACTGTGAACAATTTTGGTCCCATTATCTCATGAAACAATAGTAGCATTGGAGGCAGTACGGAGATGGTTCATTAAATTGATCCCAGTGTGGAGGGATTTTCTTATGAGGAGAAGTTGTGTAGATTGGGCCTGTATTCATTGAAGTTTAGAAGAATGAGTATGTGAAATGTATGTGATTCTTGGGGGGTTTGATATGGTAAATGCAGACACGTTGTTTCTCCCTTGTGGAAATGTCTAGGAACACAGGACATAATCTCAGAGTAAGGAGTGACCCCTTTTAAGATAGAGGTGTGGAGGATTTTTTTTTCTCTCTCAGGAAGTGGTTAGTCTGTGGAATTCTTTACTGCAGCATACTGTTGAATGTGGGTCACTAAGTATATTCAAGGCTGAGATTGACAGGCTTTTAATTAATAAAGAAATTAAGGGTTATGGTGATAAGGTTATTCTGATTTATTAGATCAGCCATGATGTTATTGAATGGCGGGGTGGACATGATGCGTCAAATGGTCTATGTTTGCTTCTATATCTTATGATCATCTTATGATCTAATGTCTTATATGGAACACTTTATTAATAAATTTTCCTGAGGAGAATTTGCTCCACTGGGGAGTAAATTCATACCAAAATGGTGGATTTGTTACCATGGCCTATTCTTTTGGGGGTTCCAAACAGTTCTTCTTTTCTCCGACTCCTCTCTGTAATAGTAAATTTAATTCAAATTGGCATTATAATCTTGTCACCAGTTCATGACACAAGCATCTCAAGCACTAGCAGGAACATCAAGCCTGGCTTCTGGATTGAGCACGGCTATTGGTAGTTAGGGAGGTAGCAGAGAGGAAGGATCTGTCCCAGTTGTAGAGGATCTGGCTGATTTACTTCTGGCATCCACAAGGGACTTTGTAGCATGCAGACACAAAACTACATCATTAAATTTAGTTGCTTCACCTTCCTCACTGTCTCCCCCTCTGATACAAAGCTTGCTAATACAGCATTTATTTGTGGATTAGAGATTTTAACAGCCAAACTTTTAGCACCTTTATTTAGCTTAGATTGGCAATGAGGGATAATCAAGATTTCATATTTGGCTACTGTGAGGGACTGTATAACAATGGTACCATTGAGTCACCTAGATCTTATTTCATTCTTCTTTTTAAATTTTGAACTGCTTTTAATCTGAGGCCCATACTGAAATCATTGGCTGTTGATGCTTATGAGCTTGTTGAAGTTTGATACTAGACCACACGAGAATATAATGTGTGTAGGTGTATGTCATTGTGTTTGTCTGTACTCTAATGACCTATTCAGCATTAAGAATTAACTGTACCAGGGAACCCAGGAAAGTACTGTAGCAGGAGAATAAATTGTTCTTGGTTGGGGTTGCAGGCTGCTTCATTTCTGAAGCAGAGTCACTGGACTTGAAACATTGACTCTGCTTTCTCTCCGCAAATGCTGCCAGACCTGCTGAGTTTTTCCAACAATATCTGTTTTTGTTTTAGACCTTCAGCATCTGCAATTCTTTGTTTTATTTTAGCAGGATGATTGGCTCCTGTCTCAGTTCAATACTATTCCTGCGATTTTTTTTTTACCGCATCTTCCGAAAATCCAACCTTAGTCAACCATGACTTGGTTGGTAACACAACTTTCAGCTTTGAGTTAGGGACCTGTGGGTTAAACAGCTTTTCCAGAGACTTGAACATGAAATCTAGGATGAGACACCATTGTAGACACAATTGACTCTGGGCTACACTGTCACAGGAAGTGTTTTTTTTTTGATAGGATGATAAATTGCTGTTCTGGTTCCTCACTCAGGTACATATAAAAAAAAATGGCATGATTTTGACAGAAGGTTGTAGATTCAGGTTCTATACCAGGGACTTAAGCATAACATCTAGTCTGATGATCCAACATAGCACTAAAGAAGTGCTGCACCTTCAGAGATGTCATCTTTTAGATGAAATGTTAAACTAAACCCCTGCCTAAATCTTACATGGACATAAAGGATTCAAATGTGCTACTTTGGAGCAAAGCAGGTGAATTGTCTTGTGTCCTGGTCAATACTTATTTTTAAACTAAAATTTCACATGCTCTGATTATTGTCACATTGCTGTTCCTGACACTGTGTTATATGAATATTGATCTTTATTTTGACATTACAACATTTTTGAATGTAATTGACTCGCTGCAAAATCCTTTGGTATATTCTAAGGTTGTGAAAGGGGTGATACAAAGGCAAGACTTTCTTTCTCAGTTAACATGTTTTAGCTATTGCATGGGAACGGGCTACATGAGGCATCTGGTACTTGTCTTGCATAGAAAACAGTGACTTAATTATTGTTTTGCTAAGTCAGTATTTCTACTTACTTCTTTTTAGATTGGGGCAGATGTGGTATGTAATATAATGATGCTGTCTTTGTACCTTGATCTCAGCACTGTGAAATCCGTGGTATGAGATTGATCTAGGTCTGAATTTTATCAAAACAAACTGATGTGGTACAGACTACAGAAGAAATAACTGATAGCTGATCTCAGCTACAAACTATCAGTTATCAGAAATTGGCTAGGCAGAGAGCAACATCTTGTTTTAAACATCTTGCACCTCAATTCAGCATAATCGCATCCCTTGGGAGAAAAACACAATTTAAAACTGTATGACATTTAAAAACCTGGACAAAGTGATTGTAGTTGTATGCCTTCCCGAGACACAGTAGTTGCGTTAAAGGTGAACAGCCAGAGTTACTTCTCAATAATTGAAGGATCTGAATCACCAATAATTTCTCACTTTATCTCAAAGTTGAACTGATAACGATAAACTATTGGCAAGGGTTCAATGACAGAGTACAAGTCTTCTCACAATGCTTTTAAACTTCAGTCAGATGTTTCTGTGTGAAGATAGCCTGATTTGCAAATATTGCAATTATTATTATATTGAGAGCCATGTCAGCCATGCATATGCTGGTATAAATTGAAGATGGATTGAGTTCAAACGTTGAGGTGAATGACTGCTGACATGTGGGTATTTACAAGGACTTTCTTTCAATGAGCACCAGCCTTTCAAAGGAGTCATTTATTTCCAACATCTGATTTATCTGTTTCTTCTGCTTCTTCATCAACTCAATTTGACTAACTAGCTACTTTTATTCACCCTGAACCAATAAGGATTAAAACAGCTTATCCTGTCCCCCAGTGCAGGTTTCTCTGAATTAGTCAGTTGGACATGTAGCCCCCCAAAAATGAAGGCACTCTGATCAAAATGGAGCAGCTGAATGGTTGGTCCAGAACTTAAAAGGGACTAAGATGACATTCTTGCTAAGCTGTTTGGATACAAGGCTACGCAGTAAATGCAAATGTAGTACATTAGGAAAATAGCTAGTCCTGTTAAGGCTCCTTTAACATATTTAGCAATTGGAAGGAGGCCATGGTATAGTGATAATGTCATTGAACTAATAATCCAGAACCCTAGAAAAGCATTCATTGGAACACGGGTTTGAATCCTACCATGCTAAATGGTGAAGTTTTTATTCAATGTAAACCTAGGATTAAAAAACTAGCTCAGTGATGACCATGTGACGAATTTGTTTATAGTTTTGCAAAAAAATCTAGTTCACTAAAGTTGTTTAGGGAAGGAAAGAATCCTCTAGGTAACTCCAGACCCACAGCAATGTGGGTAACTTTTTATTGCCTTCTGGGCAATTAGGGATGAGCAATAAATGCTGGCCTAGCCAGCAATATCCAAATATCATGGACATTTTTTAAAAAAATTATTTAAATTTTTTAAATTCAGAAATATACTTTATTCATAAAAATGTCCTTAAAATATGACAAACTGAGTTCGAATCTGTACATTAGCATTTGAAGAAAACAAACAAACATTGGAGTTTGATTCTATCCAATGAACAACCCTAAGGCATTCTTACTTGATCATTAACAGGATGTTTAACAAATGGGAGCTTGCATTCAACCGAATATAAAGGAACCAATGGGACAGACATCCCAGAATGCTTTGTAAGGTCTACTTTCTGGTCCCACCCTCCACTGACATTAGTGTTAAACTTTGCTATTGATCTCATCATAAGAATGTTAGATCAGTTGCTCTGTCAGCTATTTCATTTTTTTGTAGTTTCTTATTCCCTATTTTATCTGAATGGCTTACATATAATTTGTTTTGTCCTTTCACTTGGTCTCTCTCCCTCAGTTCCATCTACAATTCGCTATTTTAGTTTTAGATGCCTGCTCCAATCACTCTCTTAATTCAATTTTATATTCACCCTCTTTCCTGTGTGATTTGAAGTGGCTAGTTTCATGCTAATTGGGAGAGAGTTTTGATTGAAATGGGTCAATAGATAGACTTAGAAAACTTCTTGTGTCTAAAGCTGCATGAGGGGAACAAAGTGTATGCTTTTTCTGGAACAGCTGATTACCCTTGACCCAGATATTATAGTTTGAGAGGTGCCACTCTACATCAAACATAGCCTACTGGGAGTTTATACTGCTCTCATTACCGGCCATTGGCATATTGGAAGGTTGATATTCAACCTGTTGGGCTGTCTTATGAATATGCCTTCTAAGGCACCAAGTCTTGGATGAGGACTTGACCTTAGGTTGTTTGACTCAGTCAGGGGCACTTCCACTGTGCCACAAGATGTCCTTGCTCAATAATTGCTTTTGTAGGAAATGCAGCAGGGAAATGGTCAGTTTGACCCTGGTAGCCTGTTGGCATTTCTCATTCATGTGAACAGAAGTTCCAATCTCATATCTAATGAGGTCCAATATTCCTTTCTCTACTTTACCTTCAAATAACTGTCAAATCGCCATGCACTCCACTCTTGCTGAAAATATCATTAGCGCCTCCACCAACATCGCCACTCAGTGCTATATGGTAATTTAAGGCAATTGGCAAAAGAACCAGGGTAAGATGAGTTGAACATTTCCTCTGTGAGCTGCAATGATCAGGAACACGTGACTTGAAAGGGTGTGGGAAGCATATTGAACTTTGAAAAGGAAGTTGAATACATATTTAAAGATAAACCTTGCAGGGGAATGGGAAATTGAATCTGTTAAGTAGCACTTTTATTGAGCTGACACAACATCATGGTGTCAAAAGCTTCCTTCTGTATTGTTGTAATCAGTAATCTAAGTTAACATTTTGCCAATCTGTAGAAGTAACTGCAAAGGTAACGGGAATACGGGAGTCGTTGTAGGAATGTCAGCAGTGGTGTGGAAGCTGGCGCTGCCTAATAGATAACAAGGTGTAGAGCTGGATGAACACAGCAGGCCAAGCAGCATCAGAGGAGCAGGAAAGCTGATGTTTCGGGCCCAGACCC
>NW_025979187.1:604-6193 GCF_021869965.1 Rhincodon typus | reverse complement strand
ACCCACTAGCCTCATCCCGCCCCCTTGACCTGTCCGTCTTCCCTGGACTGACCTATCCCCTCCCTAACTCCCCACCTACACTCACCTTTACTGGCTCCAACCCCGCCTCTTCGACCTGTCAGTCTCCTCTCCACTATCTTCTAATTTATCCATCTTCTATCCGCCTCCCCCTCTCTCCCTATTTATTTCAGAATCCCCTTCCCCTCCCCCATTTCTGAAGAAGGGTCTCGACCCGAAACGTCAGCTTTCCTGTTCCTCTGATGCTGCTTGGCCTGCTGTGTTCATCCAGCTCTACACCGTGTTATCTCAGATTCTCCAGCATCGGCAGTTCCTACTATCATTGTAAGAGTTGGTTGGGTTACAAAAGACTGTGAGAGTTGAGGGGGAAGCAGAATACTGTGAGAGTTGTGGGGGGCGTTGGTGAGCAGAATACTGTGAGAGTTGGTTGGGAGTACAGAAGACTGTGAGAGTTGGGGGTGGTGTTACAGAAGACTGTGAGAGTTGGGGTGGTTACAGGAGAACTGAGAGTAGTGGGTGGGGGCAGTGGGGGATGCACAGAAGGCCTGTGAGAGTAGAGGGTGGAGAAACAGTGGACTGTGAGAATATAGAAGGAGAGGGTGGCTACACAGTGGCCATTATTGCCTCTGAGCATATGATGCCAGAATTTCAGGTCCAACTCCTTTGGGCACCCCAATTTTCACTTTGTTAAGTAGTTTAGGAGGAAACACAGTGGTAGGAGCAATGTATCCAGTGATAATGCTGTGTTCAAACCTCACCACTCCCAGCTAGCAGATTCAATGACAAAATCTGGAAGCCAGTCTGTATAGCATGCAAAACCACATTTTCCACTGTATCTCGGTACATGTGACAACAAAAAATCAAACTCAAACTCAACTCAATAATGCTGGCCATCACATTGATTGTTGTAAAAGCCATCTGTTTCACTAACGCCTTTTAGGAACAGAATCTGATACAAACACAGAGAATGCTGAAGAACCTCAGCATGTCTGTGTTTTCTCTCTCTCTCCACAGATGATGTCAGACCATCGGTGAGGCCACTTTTAAAATACTGTGTATAACTCTGGTCGCCATTGTATAGGAAAGATATTGATAAACTTGAGAGTGTGCAGAAAACATTTACAAGGATGTTGCCAGGACTGGAGTGTTTGAGCTATAGGGAGAGGCTGGATAAGCTGGGGATATTTTCCGTGGAGCATCAGAGGCTGAGGTTTATATAGGTTGCTCAAGGGCAATTAGGGATGGGCAACAAATTCTCGCCTTGCCAATGTTACCCACATACCAGGACTGGATAAATTTTCTTTAAAATCAGCTTCATCAAAACCTTGCAGTGCATTCTAGCATGTAACTAATCACTGTGTGCAAAAGTCTTTTTCTCCTATCACTTTTGCTACTTTCAGTGTCATTTGAATCAGTCGTCTTTCGATCTTAATTCTTTCAGGAGTGGGAACAAATTTTAACTTTCTATTCTGTAGAGATTCTTCCTGATTCTGAGAATCTCCTCTCAAATCTCCCCTCTGCCTTCCTTCCTCCAAGTAAACAGTCACAATTTCTCCAATCTATGGTCATGACTGAAGTTCCTCATCCCTGGAACATTCTCATAGATCCCTTCTGCATGCTATCCAATAGCAGTTTCCAGGCCATTAACATATGATGTTGTTGATTTGTTCACTGAGCTGGGAAGTTGGTTTGCAGACATTTAGTCACCGTACTAGGTAACATCATCAGTGCACCTCCAATGAAGCGTTGCTGGTCTGTCCCATTTCTTATTTATATGGTCTGGTCTGATGTGGTGGTTGTCCTCATTCCTGGTCCTGCTTCGTAGTGTTTGGTACGTGGGGACCATTTCCACATGTTTGTTGATGGAGTTCCGGGTTGAGTACCTGGCCTCTAGGAATTCTGGTGCGTGTCTTTGGTTGGCTTGTCCTTGGACGGTTACGTTGTCCCAGTCAGATTGGTGGTCTTCATTGTCTGAGTGTACGGAAATGAGTGACAGTTGGTTGTGTCTCTTGGGAGTTGGTTGGTGCTCATGTCCCCTGGTAGCTAGTTTTCTCCTGGTCTGTCCGATGTACTGTTTGTGGCAGTCCTTACATGGGATTTTATATATAACGTTGGTCCTGTTAATTGTGGGTATGGGCTCCTTTGTTCTTGTCAATAGTTGTCGTAGTGTAACTGTGGGTTTGTGTGCTACCAGGATTCCTAGTGGTCGGAGTAGTCTGGTGGTCATCTCTGATACCTTCTTGATGTATGGCAGGGTGATTAGTATACCCAGGCATGCTGTGTCTTCCTGTTGTTGCCTGTTGTGTAAGTACTGGCGGACTATGCTTTTTGGGTAGCTGTTGTTTTTCAAAGGTGCTGTGGAGGTGTTCTTCAGTATTGCGCAGTTCCAGGCTGCTGCAGTGTGTAATGGCTGTTTTGAACAGACTTCTGATGCAGCTCTGTTTGTGGGTGTTGGGGTGATTGCTGTTGTAGTTAGGTATTTGGTCCATATGTGTGGCCTTTCTGTATTCGCTGGTCTGGGGCTCCCCGTTGGCCCTTCGTTCAACCATTACATTCAGGAATAGGACTCGATTGTTGTTCTCCCTTTCCCTGGCGAATTTTATGCCGGTGAAGATGCTGTTGATGAGTTGATGGGTTTCCTCCAGTTTTGTGCATTTGAGAATGACAAATGTGTCATCCACATAGCGGACCCATAGTTTTAGCTGGATAGTGGGCAAGGCAGTCCATTCTAGTCTTTGCATCACTGCTTCAGCTATAAGTCCTGATATGGGTGATCCCATGGGTGTTCCCTTGATGTGTTTGCATACTTGGCCATTGAAGACAAAATGGATTGTGAGGCATAAATTTAGTAGTTTGAGGGTGCTGTCCTTTCTGATGGTGTTGGTGTTGTTGGGGGTCGGTATTACTGGTTCGTCAAGTAACAAGACTAGTGTTTCCTTAGCTAGGGGGATGTCAATGGGAGTAAACAGTCCTGTCACATCAAAGGAGATCATAATTTCATCACCATTGACTTTATATATAAGGACTGCCACAAACACTACATCAGGATCTGGGGACCCTGGTTCAGATCTGCCACTGCACCTAGTGGAATTTAAATTCAATAAAAGTCTGGGATTAGCCATCTACAAATGACCATGAAGTTGCTTTCAATTGTTGAGGACAACCCCACCTGGTTCTGAAATAACTGCACAGAGGTCGTTATCCCTTCACTAAGTCACCCTTTATTTACGCATGCACAACGCATGGGTTTTGACCAGCCAGCTCAAAGCCAGTCCTAGAATGAGGAGACTCTCTGAATCTCCTGTTTCTATCTGTCAGCCAGGGCTCCCTGATTGGCCCAGGTTAACAACCCCAATCAAGGATCTCATAGTCAATGAGATCCACCTGGCCCTGGTTCCAATCACTACAGCTGCTTTAACAATCTTTAGGGAAGGAAATCTGCCATGGTTATCCAGTCTAGCCTACATGTGACTCCAGACCCACAACAATGCGGTCGGTTCTTACCTGCAATTATGGGGAGGGGGAGGCAGTGGCCGAGTGGTATTATCACTGGACTGTTAATCCAGAGACCCAGATAATGTTCTGGGGACCTGGGTTTGAATCCTGCCATGGCAGATGGTGGAATTTGAATTCAATAAAAATATCTGGAATTAAGAATCTAATGATGACCATGAACCCATTGCCGATTGTTGGAAAAACCCATCTGGTTCATTAATGCCCTTTCGAGAAGGAAACTGCCATCCTTACCTGGTCTGGCCTACATGTGACTCCAGACCCACAACAATGTGGTTGACTCTTAACTACCCTCTGGGCAATTAGGGATGGGCAATAAATGCTGCCTAGCTAGCGACACCCTCATTCTGTTAAAGAGTAAAGGAAAAAATGATTAGGGATGGGCATTAAACGCTGACCCAGCTAGCAATGCCCACATCCAGAAATGTGACCAATGTGATGCCAGGAATAGCTCACCACCAGCAATGAGATCAATATCTCATGATCCCATCTTCAGTGGCATTGATTGAAGAAAGTTGTCCAGGACACAGACATCAAAACCTTGCGCTATTTTTCCAACTCTTCCAAGACATTCGCCTGAAGAAGCTAGGATTGATAACTCACCAGGGATGAAAGAGTAATCTCACAGACATTGCAACATAACTGTGGGGAAGATAAATCCTCAAAACATCCTTGAAAGTAATTGCCTTATCCTGCTAACTTGACAGCACTGAAATGTTGAAGGAAATTTTTCCAGATGCTCTGAACACTGACTTGACTTGAACTACTCACTGGAGATTTAACACCTAGAGAAGGAGCTTCAGACTTTTGCAGGTTCTAAACACAAATCTCAGCAGAATGAAGCTCTGCTCCCATCCATCCATCACGGGAAACTAAAAGAGATTATCGACGGCGATTTACTGCAAACGCACAGAGCATGAGTAAACTGTTACAGGAAATAGGTTATTCACTAAACGGGATTTGGCTGACAGCTCCAGCGGGAGTTTCGTGTTAAACGCTATTAAAATGCAATCTCTGGACATGTTGGAAAAGCTTTCATCAACTCTGGGAAAATTGTTTGGGGAGAGCTGGAGTTGACAGTTGAACTCCTGGCAGATGTTCCCAGTGACAAGTTGGAAAGGAAGATTTAAGCTCTTTGTCCAATTAGACAGGGGTGTGTGAAACTCAGCGGAGTAGCAGTACCAGCTTCTGACTTACTGCTAGGCCTGGTTTGTCACTTCATTTGAAGATCAACTCCCTTTCTGACTCATCCCCGTGGCCTATATTTGATTACGGAGCCTTAGCGGAGAACGGGGTACTCAGACCTGATGTGACTCCCTGTCTACAAACCCCTGAAATGTGTCAGTACAGATGACAGCTGTGGCTCAGTTAGTAGCTCTCTTTGCCTTTTGACGTTAAAGACAGTAGGTTCACATCACTGCAGACACTCGAGCCCAAATCCATCCCTGTGGGAGGCAGCACCCCCCACGTGTCATTTCGCGCACAGGAAATTTTGGAGGAAGAATGTCCTTGAATTCATTCAGTAGTCACCAAAATTTCATTGTTAAATTGAAGAGAAAAATCAATTGATGGTGCATTTCTTTTCTCATCCATGGAATGGGGCCATCACTTAGCTGGACCAGTATTTATTGCTCATCCCTAATTGCCTGGGTGCTCAGGTTTCCTCCCACATTCCAAAGATGTCCAGGTTAGGTGGATTGGCCATGCTAAGTTGCCCCATAGTATCCAGGGATGTGTAGGTTAAGTGGGTTAGACATGGAAAATGCAGGGATAGGGGAATGGCTCTGGGTGAGATGCTATTCGGAGGGGTGGTGTGGACTTGTTGGTCTGAATGGCCACACTGTAGGGACTCTATGACTATGACAAAGTGTCAAGCACAAAAATAATGTTGCTGGAAAAGCTCAGCAGGTCTGGCAGCATCTGTGGAGGAGAAAACAGAGTTAACGCTTCGGGTCCGGTGACCCTTCCTCAGAACTGATGGTGGCTGGGAAAACATCAGTTTACATGCAGAAAATAGGGAGGTGGGTGGGGTAGGGAGTAAACGATAGGATAGAGCCC
>NW_025979187.1:0-504 GCF_021869965.1 Rhincodon typus | reverse complement strand
TGTTTGGGGTGGGGGGCTGGGACATGGGAGAGTTTAGGTCCTAAAATCATTGAACTCAGTATTGAGTCCGGAGGGCTGTAGGGTCCCCAAGCGGAAAATGAGGTGTTTTTCCTCCAGCTTGCATTGGGCTTCACTGGAACATTGTAGCAAGCCGGAGACAGAGATGTTGGCCAGGGAGCAGGGTGGTGCATTGAAGTGGCTGGCAACAGGTAGTTCAGGGTCTTTTTTGCGAGCAGAATGTAGATGTTCTGCGAAACGGTCGCCAAGTCTACGCTTCGTTTCCCCAATGTAGAGGAGACCACAATGTGAGCAGCGAATGCAGTAGACTAGATTCTTGGAAGTGCAGGTGAAGTGTTGCTTCACCTGGAAGGTATTTTTGGGCCCTTGGATAGTGGGGAGGGAGGAGGTAAATGCGCAGGTGTTGCACCTTCGCGGTTACAGGGGAAGGTGCTGTAGAGTTGTGGGGAGGTGTTGGGGGTGAAGGAAGTGTGGACCAGGGTGTCC
>NW_025979186.1:0-6193 GCF_021869965.1 Rhincodon typus | reverse complement strand
GTGAAGGGTCTAGGCCCAAAACGTCAGCTTTCCTGCTCCTCTGATGCTGCTTGGCCTGCTGTGTTCATCCACCTCAACACCTTGTTATCTCAGATTCTCCAGCATCTGCAGTTCCTACTATCTCACCCACCAGGTCCCTGGTTCTGACACTGGACTTAATTTAGGAATGTGAAGTGAAGAAGGCAGTATACAGGTGTTTCAGGGCAAAGAATCTCTGCGTTTATTAAATGCAAAGGTGAGTATATCACAAGAAATAAAAAGGCAAAAGTGATAAACAGGGAAATAACACAAAGGTGAATAAAATACAGGAGACAAAAAGGCAAATTCAAAACAGTGAAACTGACACTATCTGTTATTAACGTAAGACAGGCTAATCACTATTAGAAACTAAAGAGCGGTTTCAAACACAAACACTTTAATCAGACATCCTGACCTTGGGTTGCCCTGGGGCCTCCTCACTGTCCAGGGCTGCTGCCTGGCCTGTAGCCTTTCCTGGGGGCTTTCCCCATCCCAGAGCTGTTGCCTGGCTTCCCACCCCTGGGGCCAATAGTGTCCCTGTCCTCGGAGCACCTCCCGACTCTCAAACCATGGGCAGGCTAATCTGCCCAGTGAGGTAGTTCACCTGCCCAGGCCAAGTGGCATGTGGGAATGGTGCTTCCCCAGGGGGCTCCCCACCATCCAGGGCCTGGTTGTCTGCCCCCTTATTGTGACCCACACCACCGGGCTGCCTCATTACTTCATGCAGGCTCTCTGTTTTCTTTCCCCCAGCCAGTGTTCCCAGGAGAGGGTTAAGGGAGGGATCCTGTGCCTGGACCGTCATCAGGTCTGGGACCAGTACTACCTTTGCACCCCACTTTGCTCCCCCTCTATCCCGGGCTGCTACTATTAAGCCTGAGCCCCTTGGTTCCCAGCAGGTACCTGTTTGGGTTCCTTCCTTGGCCAGTGTGCCAGCCTGGTGCTTGCCCTCAGCGTGGGGTCCAGTCTTAACTCTCTCCCCCGCCTGCACAGATAGCCCCAGGAATTTCCCTTTCTGCTGGCCCACCTGTGCCTTCTTTGGGATCACACTGAACACTTCCGACCCTAGTCACAGGCCAGGATTCTGGTGCGGGGTTGTGGGGGGTCTTGTACCAGCTTCTGTAGCTGCTGTCGCTGACTCTGTGAGTGCGGCCTGGAATGGTTTTAAAAACTCCTCAAAGGAGTTAGGGTAACACTGTGCTACTGGACACGGTTCTCGGGTGGACACGGGAGGATCTCTCCCCTCCTTCCTCCATGGGTTGGGGCAATCCTTCTGCCAGTGCTCACTCTTCCCTCACCCAAAGCAATCATGCCTCTTATTGATTGGGCTACCTTCCTCCTGGCGCCACTCTTTCTTGCCCTGGAAGAGCTTGATCTCGTAGATATTTCCCTTGGGTACTTTCTCCTCCCCCAGCCCATTTCAAAAAGCAAGGGATAACTGTCTTATTACAGATTCCTCCATAATTTTGGGGCCCTTATGGTCGAACCAAAGTTCAGCCTTGGCCCACAACCTCAGTAAGCTGTTGGCCACCAGGATACGGAGCCAACGAAACCTGTCACCGTCTCTAAGGTTGTCCCGTTCCAGGTTCCCTCCACAGGCGCTTGCATAAACAGGCCACAGCATTTCAGTGAAGGTCTGTGGGGTTTCTCCTGCCCCCTGGATGGTGTTTTCTACAGGGGAGAATGGACTCCCGTCATTGTACCCCATTGCCTCCAGGATCTGGAAAAGGTAGTCAACAAGGCATATGGCATGCTTGCCTACATTGGCTGGGGCATTCAGTTTAAAAATTGGCAGGTAAGGTTGCAGCTTTATAGAACCTTATTTAGGCCGCATTTGGAATATTGTGTTCAATTCTGGTCACCACACCGCCAGAAGGATGTGGTGGCTTTGGAGAGGGTACAGAAAAGATTTACCAGGATGTTGCCTGGGATGGTGGGCATTAGCTATGAGGAGAGGCTGGAGAAACTTGTGTTGTTCTCTCTGGAACGATGGAGGTTGAGAGAGGACCTGATAGAGGTCTACAAGGTTACGAAGGGCATGGACAGACTGGACAATCAGAAGCTTTTTTCCAGAGCGGAAGAGTCAGGTCCCAGGGGCCATTGGTTTAAGGTGTGAGGGGCAAGGTTTAAAGGTGATGTACAAGGCAAGTTTTTTACACAGAGAGTGGTGGGTGCCTGGAGCTCACTGCTGGGGTAGGTAGTGGAAGCAGATACGCTAGTGACTTTTAAAGGGCGTCTTGACAAATACATGAATAGGCTGGGAATAGAGGGATACAGTCCCTGGAAGGGTCGGGGGTTTTAGTTGTGACAGGCAGCATGTTGGTGCAGGCTTGGAGGGCCGAAGAGCCTGTTCCTATACTGTAATTTTCTTTCTTCTTCTTTGATCTCTTCCTGGACGGCTGCAAATGTGTTGTGTCCCCGTTTGCTATCCATAGAGAGGGCCTTGTGCAGCCTACTGTCCAAAGACAACAGCAGCAACTTGTCCATTTCTGCATCATCACACCCGTTAATCTCCCCCACTTGCTCCACTTCTTCCTCCAGTTCTGGCCTGTGCGAGCGGTAACCCTGCCAGAGCTCTCAGGCAGCCTGGATCACCCACCAGGTTCCTGGTTCTGACACTGGACTTAATTTAGGAATGTGAAGTGAAGAAGGCAATAGACAAGTGTTTCAGGGCAAAGATTCTCTGCATTTAATAAATGCAAAGGTGAGTATATCACAAGAAATAAAAAAGCAAAAGTGATAAACAGGGAAATAACACAAAGGTGAATAAATACAAGAGTTAAAAAGGTAAATTCAAAACAGTGAAACTGATACTATCTGTTATTAACTTACACAGGCCAATTATTATTAGAAACTAAACAGTAGTTTCAAACACAGACACCTTAATCATATTTCCTGACGTTGGGGTGCCCCACACTGTCACCAACCCACCTTCCCCTCCCTGCTAACTAGGTTGGATACTTTGGGTCTTGAGGAAATAGGCTCACCACTGGGGATAAACACAATTTTGAAATACAGCTGGCCATTCCCACTTGCTGTAGGTGGTGCTTCACTGAAGACTTCAGACGGTGTTCAGTCTGGTTTGAGAACTTGGGTTTTCTTACTTTGTGGCGGTTTATGAGCCAGTTTTCACCTCAGGACGTGTCTGAGGCCTTGTCAGTCATGTCGGTGGTTTTCGGAGGTTGTCAGTCGTCAGATCTGTTGGCCGTGGTCGGTTGCTTTTGGTTCCCCTGGTGCGGAACAGCCCTGTGTCAGTAGGTTTAAGGGAGATAGCTGTGCAGATAGTTCTCGGGGAGAGTAACTGTCTAGGATCCCTCTTCTGTTGGTAGCTGTGGGGATGGCTCTCTCTCTTTCTCCCAGATCAGGGCCAGCAGTTATACAGACTGTGTGCTCCATTATCACCTCGCAAATCAGTCTTATCCATAGTGTTTCTGTTGTGCCCTTTATGCTGAATTGGCTTTCTGATAGTTCAGAGTAGTTGTAATGTGTTTTGATGAAGTGGAATGTCCAGCATTTCTGCGAATGAATATTAATTGAAGTTGAATGCCTTGGTACCTCTGAAGAGTCCAAGATGTCTGAAGTTATTGTCTTAGGTCTGGTTCATTGTTCGTTTAGGGCTGAGATGTGAATAGGATTTCTCACTGAACCATAGTTCCAGACAGCTATCCCTATGATTGTGTATTCCAGAGCACAGCCCAGCTGCCTTTCTTTTTGTTTTAAAAGTTCTGTTAAAAATCCAGGGTTTGGTCCAGTATTCGAAATAACAAGGATTTTTGTTCACTCCTACAATAATTATGCAAGATCTAAAACATTATTATTGTGTCACAACTGGGATGGGGAAATTTGTTTCAGAAATGAATACATCCATTTTGTAGATTTTCAAGTGAATATATCCAGATTGCATTGTGTAAAAACTGTATTATTTTTGTTTTTCTGTATCTCCAATTATGGTCTGAAATGTAAAAATGACTGTTTTTAAAACAAAGCAAAGTGGCTTAGGTTGGGATGGAATGACAAGGGTGTGTGTTGAGAGGGGCACTGACAGCATGTGAGGGGTGAGAGCTTACTGTTTTATTGGTTGCTTCAATAAAATGTCAGTAGACTGAGGCAGGCCATTTGCCCAGTCTGCCTCAGCAGTCCCAGCATTAGACTCTCATATAACCTGGCTGCGCTCATCCTTGGATTGAAAATCCACAGTGCCAGGCCACTCTTTTCCACTTCCGATTTGCAGGAATGTGACTTGTACCGGCTTTATGATCCCTATCCAGGAGTCAAACGTCAAACCAAAGAGTTGACAGTGGGATTGGAGGGAACAAGCAATAGGGCATAAAATTGTTGGAGGAGTAAAACACAACCCCTATTCTTGCCAATGCTTTTAGGATTGCTGCCTCCCAGTAAGGAAGCACTGTCCCAGGATGAGAAATATGCAAAATTACTTTTAAAATAGGATGTCTTTGCATCACTAAAAGAAATTTGGCTAAAACAAATTATGAAATAAGTGTACTTTTTAAAAAATAGCATGCAAAAAAGGCAGTGATTCCATTTTGGTTGTAGAATCTTAAGTTGTGCAATTTAACAGCTTAAAATGAATCTACAATAGTTGTTGGTGAAAAGAGTTGGCCTTCTGATAAAGGTGCCATATAAATGGAAATTCACTTTTCTCCGTAGAATTGTAAACAAGTGCTTGTATGTTTTCTTAAATTGCTCACAATTCTGTAAAATTCAGAATTCCACTTGAAATCAGTTTTCCTGCATTGGTATATATAATGTTGCTACTAGCAACTAGAAGTCACACAGGCCAAATTTCATAACCACCAAAAATGGGCTGAAAGGTCATGATGTTTTCCTGCAGAGTGTGATAGGGATCTGGAAATCACTAGCTGAAAGGTTAAGAGACAGAAACCTCACACTTACAAAATACTTGGATATGCGTTTTCAAAGTGCTATAACCTCTAAGGCTATAGATCAAAAGTAGAAAGTTGGACTAAGCTGGATGGCTACCTGTAGGTTACTGTGATTATGATAGAACAAATGGCCTCCTTGCTATAAATTTCTACAACTTTTCACTTCTTTGAGAAGACACATTCTGCTTGAGGAATGTGCTGAAGAGTTTGTGGAAAAAGTCCAAGTGAGGAGAGTGAATTATAGCACAATAGGGATAAAAGCATGTTCTAAGGTTCTTTAATAATGCATTGGACAGCTTGTTGGAGGAGGTGGAGAGCAGGAGAGATGTTCATTATCCACAAGGAATCAGGAAGCTTTTGGAAAGGAACTGGGACCGAACAGTGCCAGTAGTCGAGTACAAGGACCAGTACATAGTTACACTAAAATTCAATAACCCCAGACAAGTAACTAAGGTCAATGAATGTATCTTTAAATGCCATATCTCATTGAAAGCATTACTAACTGCATACATTTCTCTAGGCACCACACCGCAAGCACTCATCTACCAATAATCTCCATCAATCACGACACATGCCTGAAATTCATAACTTTAACTCATGCTAATGCACTTAACACTGTTGAAAGCCTTAGAAACACCGCTCACAGTTTGCAAACACTGTCAGCCATTCAGCAGTGACAGCCACATCACCCAAACACATTCCATCAGAGCACTGACACACTTCCCACTTTTTTTCTGCTGGATAAGGTGGTGTATAACTAAAGGCAACATCTGTTAACAAATGGGGAACAGGCACAGCTGCGTGCCCTATCTATCATAAAAGACATGGAGCTCACCATCATTGGAATAGCCAAAGGAGACACTGAAGCTTTGAGTGTTGACCGTATTCTCATCATTAATCGTCCCGCTCACACCCCGCTTCCCTCTCATATCATTCTGATTTACATGCTTCAGACAGAGTACACATATCTCTCACACTTCCACGACACTTCTAATACCCTTTAGGGAAGGAAACTGCCATCCTTACCTGGTCTGGCCTACATGTTACTCCAGATCCACAGCAATGTGGTTGACTCTGAACTGCCATTTGGGCACTAAGGTTTTGGAGTAGATCTGTAGCTCGGGTTGTGGGTGTTGAGGTTGGTTGGCTCGTCGAGCTGGTTTGTTGTTCCGCAGACGTTTCATTACCATGCTTGGTAACATCCTCAGTGCAGCCTCTGATGAAGCATCGGTGTGTTTTCCCGCCTGGTTTTTAAACTCTGGGGTCCATTGTGA
>NW_025979185.1:0-6194 GCF_021869965.1 Rhincodon typus | reverse complement strand
TTTATGTACAGTTGATATTTTCATCTTGGTCACAAACACCCAAGGAAGCAAATATGATGGGTCAAAATGCCTGTTCTTCTTACTATAACATTTTATAATTCGGTTACAAATATCCATTCTTCACCATTAAAAAAATCTGGTTACAAGTTAGATTAATATTTCATCTTCATAATTCAAAGTTATCTGACTCCTTGGTTACTTTCCTCCAATTAAATTATTACTCTTAAAAAACGCCTAAATCTTCAAAGTCTCTGGATTGTTGGAAATGGGATGAGAGTTGGCAGGTGAGAATCAGGACCCTGTGAATCTCCTAGAGTACAAAAATTTGCTGCAATTGCCTGGGAAGTTTAAACTTCATCTGGGTTGATTTCTTTTACCTGGAATCTTCTGTGAACGTCTCTAATCTTGAGCTCAGGAAAGAGATTTGAACCAGATAAATGGGACTTACCCGCATACTTACCTTGGGAAATGCTACACACATTAATATCTGATCTAACTCAACGATTAGCCCATGAAACTCAACTTAGCATCAGAACAGAATCTGCACTCTCTAATTACCCCTCCAAACTGGCATGGATGCCCCATTGTAGGCCCAATTACACTGTACTTCTCCAAAGCAAACACACATCAGAAGAGACTAATCCCTCCCCACGCCAACCCAACTACCCACTCACACATTCACTAACTGAAAGACTTTTAGACCTTTAAAAACATACCTGGAAATGGCAGCTACGGTTGTGAAAAAGGGGCATATCCTACCTTCTTCCATCTCTTCTTATGCTTGACCCTTCAATTCTTCAGCCAGGATCCATAGATACGGCTGAAAAATTGTAAAGGGTTTGGCTGTAGAAATCTTTTTGGGCAGTGCCAATGCATGCAGCATTGACACTGACTGTAAGATTTAGGTCATTTTTTTCTTCAGAAATCAATATCACATTTAATGAGAAGATTGCAACAATAGTTCAAACACATTTGAATTCACATTACGTTTTGTAAATCATGAGACAAAATGAATTAATTTTAAATCCTGAAATCAGATTGAAGACGGAAAAAAAACATCAAAAATTCTTTTCTCTATATATTAGGGTAATGACAAAATTATGGCTTATTTGAACAATTTTCAGTTCAAATCTGAACCACGAGAAACAGCCTGTTCACATATATCATATACCAACCCTTCAAAATTACAAGTTTAAAACACCCTGCAATAACTGAAGGAGGGTCTAGGCCCGAAACGTCAGCCTTCCTGCTCGGCCTGCTGTGTTCATCCAGCTCTACACCTTGTTATCTCAGATTCTCCAGCATCTGCAGTTCCTACTGTCCCTGCAATAACTTGTTTTAACTGATAGTAGACAGCACCTTAGCAAATCTGCCTAATATCATTGATAATATTTATTATTCAGAAGTCAAAATGTACCACTACACTTACTGATGGTTGTATTTCATTTACGTATTTGCACATTCCACAATCTTATTAATGCTTTATAGGATTCTCGTCAGTTATTTGTAACGTACCTCCTATTTTGGTATTGTCTTGCAAATCTCATCATACATTAGAATCATTAATGCATTTTCCTGTTTACTTATTTGTGGGAATAAATTTTGTGAACATTGTTGGATAGACCAGCATTAAAGCTTTTTTATAATTACCCTCAATAAGGTGGTAGTGAGCCACTGTCATGCACCACTGCAGTCTGTTATGGATACACACCACAATGCTGCAAGGGAGTACTGCAGGACTTTGACCGAAGAACAATGAAATAATATCTATAAAATTTAACTTAGAGTGGAGGGGCATTTGTAGGTGATGGTGCTCCTATGATGTCTTTGCTTTTCTGGGTAATGAAGATAGTGGGTATGTAATGTGCTGCTGAAGGAGCGTAGATGAGTTGCTGCAGAGCATCCTGTAGGCATGTGGTGGGGGGGAAGTGAAAATGGATTGTGCAAATCAGATCATGTCAGGTTTCCTGAGCTTTGCTTAAACTGCATTAAGGGGAAAAGGTAATGACTTAGTGGTATTATCGCTGGACTATTAATCCGGAAACTTAGCTAATGTTCTGGGGACATGGATTCAAATCCCATCATGGCAGAAGGTGGAATGTGAATTCAACAAGAATCTGGAATTAAAGAGTCTAATGGTGACCATGAATCCATTGTTATTGGTTGGAAAACTAATGTCCTTTAGAGACGGAAATCTGTCATCCTTACCTGGTTTGGCCTACATGCGACCCCAAACCAACAGCAACGTGGTTAATTTATAACTGCCCTCTGGGCAATTAGGGAAGGGCAGTAAATGCTGGCCCGAAGAACAATTGGACAGTGATTATCCAATCATTTGTCAGTCCAACCGGTCTTCTCTCCTTTTGGGCTCTATCCCCACCTATCGTTTACTTCTTACATCCTCTCCCCACCCTATCTTCTATGTATAAACCAACATTTTCTTAGCTACCATCAATTCTGAGGAAGAGTCACTTGACCCAAAACATCAACTTTGATTTCCCTCCACTGATGCTGTGAGACCTGCAGAGCTTTTCTAGCAATTACTGTTCTTGTTTCTGATTTACAGCATCCACAATTCTTTCTGATTTTTTATAAAGCATGTAGTTACTGAACATTTAGAAAATAATTGCCTGCAAAGAGTCAACATGGATTGACGAATGGGGAAATAGGTTTGACAAACACGATCATTTTTTTTAAGGATGATACTAGCAAAGTTGATTCTGATAAATTCCCACACAAGAGGCTAGTAAACAAAACTGAAGCTCATGGGATTGGAGGTAACATACTAATATGCACTGAGGATTGGGTAACAGGCAGAAAGCAAACAGTAGGAATAAACATGCCACTCTCAGGTTGGCAGGGTGTGACCAGTGGAGAACTGCAAGGACCAGTGCTTGGGGCCCAGCTGCTGCAAATCCAAATCAATGACTTGGATGCAGGAGGCAATTGTAATGGTTTGCATGATGCATAACTTGTTGTGAATGAGCACTGTGAGAATACAAAGAGGTTTCAAGGTGACCTAAATCTGTTGACTGAATGTGCAACAGCATGACAGCTTGAATATAATGTGGATAAATGAGAGTTATCTACTTTCGTAGGAGGAAAAAAAGCAGCAAAAGTATTTCTCAAATGACAAGAGACCAAAAAAATGTTGATGCCCAAAGAGACCCAGGTAGCCTTATTCTAAGCTACTGACAGCTGGCATGCAGATGCACCAAACAATTTGGAAGCAAATGGTATGATAACCTTTTTCACAAGAGGATGAGTGTACAGGAGCAAAGAAGTCTTGCTTCAATTGTATAGAATATGACAGAGACCACACCTGGGATTGTGCGCGCAGCTCTGGTCCCGTTGACTAACGAAGTGTAACCACTTGTCATAGAGAGACTGCAGCAGAGATTCAACAGATGGATTGCTATAATTACTAATGCCAGAGGGTAGTGGAAGTTCATTTAAAAAATTCAAGACAGATTGATTGATGGATTTCTTGTTACTAATATCATCAAGGGATATGGGGATAGCATGGGAATCTAGCACTCAGATAGGTCTAGAATTATAGAGAAGACTTGAGGGGCAGAATGGTAAATTCTTGTTCCTATGTTCCACAATTAATAGGGTCCTTCAAGCACAATTTCTTACTGAAATTTGCACAAAACACTTTTAATGATTTTCTCTATTCAAATAATTAGTAACTACACAGTTAAAATCTAAAAAATTTTTCCTAATTAATTGGTCTGTAATTGCCCAAGTTCCCGTCTCTCCTTTTGAAAATGCATAACGCATTGATTTTTCGCTACCAGTACTACAGCAGAATTTTGTCCTTACCTACATGCCAATTCTCCAAATGTTTCCTCAACTTCAAACTGTTTTTTATAAGCTGGAGGCTTAATTTCCCATTAACTTCAGTCTGTGAAACTTGTTAGGCTATGCTTCCACAAATAGAGAATCCATCTGGTAGCTCAACCAAGGGCCTGTTTCTTCATCTGAGCCCAGGCAACTTGACCATGGGTTCGTCCAGCTGACCCCCAGTTATGATTCAGCAAGGATAATCAGATAATAGTCTGGAACCTTGGTGATCTTCCTCACCTTTTCCGATGTTGAGACATTCATATCAATTGTAAGATTCTTTCAACAGGAGGCAGATACAGACCCCAGAATTTTGTCATTTTGGGATTGAAGAACAGGTTATAGGTCTTTTGAATTCAGCATTTGGATATACAATCAGAGATGATATAAATAAAAAAATGGAGACAATGTACATTTGCCTACAGTCTTTACTCCTTTCCCTGTTCAAAATGATTTAATGTTAATTTTAAAATATAAATGATGGCTGAGCTAAATCCATAGCTAATTTAATTCTCCTACCTGCAGCAATAACCTTTCATCTCCAACGACAATAGCTTGGTTCCAGTCAATGACTTCTGAAAACGGAAGTTCCCATCCATTACTTAGCATCACTGGAATACATGCAGCCTGCAATAGTTATAATAGAATATGTACAAACATAGGTCAAAAGATAAAAATATCGAAATAAGGGTGAAAAAAGCCTGCGTAATATACTTATAAAAGCAAAATACTGCAAATGCTGGAGATCTGAAATGAAACTAATTGCTGAAGAAACTCAGTGAGCCTGGCAGAAAGAGAAACAGGGTTAATATTTTGAATCCAATATGATTCTTCTTCAGAATGCTACTTAAATATTATGTAATCTTTGTTTACATATATATATTTACCTATTTTTCCCTTATTTATTATTTGAGAACTTTTTCTGGAGGAAAAAATATGGAAGAAACAGATTCACTGTTCGAACATAAAAATTTTTTTACAGCAGAATGGACTGCAGATTTGTACTCAATGTTAAACAAAAAGAAAAGCCACAAGATATTCAGCATTAAAAATGCACACATTTTGATAATTTGTTAACTGTCTGGTAAAAGCTCTAAAAGTAGCCACTGAACAAATCATTAACAAATTCCATGACTTGTACGATTAAGCAAATGAAAGTAGAATTCTGCAAAATAGAAGACATAATAAAACAAAATGACAAAGGTTTACAAGTTTCTAATTGTGTTAATTATTTTATATCATTTAAGATTTATCAAAGAGCTGTTTTCATTTATTGTATTTTGTAGCAAATAAATGAAGACCAACGATTAGCTTTTATTAAAGGACAAAAGAAAGTAAATACGATGCTGTGCCACCTTGCATACAAGCTGATAGTTTGGAACCAACATTTAGGATTTCAGTGCAATTGGGGAGCAAGATTCCTGATGTTGTTGTTCCCCAGCAAGGTACTTCTCACTCTCTTCCCCACTACCCTCACACTTCTCAATAACAATGCCGCTGTGATGGGGAATTCAGTGGTGTCAGATTTCTGGCTAAAACACGTATCTTAATGCAACATCACTCATCTCCATTACTTGGAGCAAAAAGCAATGTTCACACTTCCTTTATTGATTGCTCAATTAATTTCTTTGAAAATATTTCATTATCATTTTGAGAGGAATGCTTGTTTGTATATCGTGCCTGCTCATAATGGAAATACATACTAAAGTGTTTCACAGCTAATTAATTATTTTTTTTAAGTAAAATCACTCATGTAAGGAAACGTGACACCCAACTTAGTACATAAAGGCCTCACAACAGCAAAAGGAGATGAATTACAACTTAACCAGTATTTATTAAACTGCTTTGGTTAAATTGATTAAGGCAGAAGAAAAACTGCCTGATCATCTTCCAATAACACAATTGGGCATTGATCTGAAACAAAAGACTCTTGTTAAACATCCCATTGTAGTTCTGTGGCTCATTAATACTGTAAATATTTAATTCTAATGTTTAATATTAACAAAACAGTGTTCCTCTTTCACTTTCCATTTAGTAAATGAAGAAAGGGACATGTAGCAGAGATTAGATTTACAATGGAGGTAGAAGCAGAGGCATAGGACTCAGAAATGGTCTAAGAATTTATAAAAAAAAAGAGCCATGACAAACCATCTTCTTTGACCTGCAGTTCAACATATAATAAAGCAGAAAGTGGGCTCTCTTAGCAAGGAAGTTAATTGACTATTTGGTGCATATAAGGTATGGCTAATAGTACTTAGTCTCAGCAATGGAAAGGCATTGGATCAGCAAAAAAAGTTATGGCAGTCAATTTCAATGCTCCAAAGTGTACAACTGACTTTGGAGCATTG
>NW_025979184.1:5265-6195 GCF_021869965.1 Rhincodon typus | reverse complement strand
CCACCCACCTTCCTGCAAAAATGCTATCCCCTATTCCCAATTCCTTCACCTCCGCCGCATCTGCTCCCAGGATGAGGCATTCCACTCCTGTACATCTCAGTTGTCCTCGTTTTTCAAGGACCGTAACTTCCCCCCCTCAGTGGTCGAGAACGCCCTCAACCGTGTCTCCCACATCTCCCGCAACTCATCCCTCACACCCCGTCCACGCAATAAGAACCAAAACAGACTCCCCCTCATCCTCATGTACCACCCCACCAACCTCCGGATCCAACGCATCATCCTCCGACACTTCCGCCATCTGCAATCCGACCCCACCACCAAAGACATCTTTCCCTCCCCACCCTTATCAGCTTTCCGGAGGGACCACTCTCTCCGTGACTCCCTTGTCCGCTCCACACTCCCCTCCAGCTCCACCACACCCGGCACTTTTCCCTGCAACCGCAGGACGTGCTACACCTGCCCCCATACCTCCTCCCTCACCCCCATCCCAGGCCCCAAGAAGACTTTCCACATCAAACAGATGTTCACCTGCACATCTGCCAATGTGGTATACTGCATCCGCTGTACCCAGTGTGGCTTCCTCTACATCGGGGAAACCAAGCGGAGACTCGGGGACCGCTTTGCAGAACACCTACGCTCGGTTCGCAATAAACAACTGCATCTCCCAGTCGCGAACCATTTCAACTCCCCCTCCCATTCCTCAGACGACATGTCCATCCTGGGCCTCCTGCAGTGCCACAACGATGCCACCCGAAGGTTGCAGGAACAGCACCTCATATTCCACTTGGGAACCCTGCAGCCCAATGGTATCAATGTGGATTTCACAAGTTTCAAAATCTCCCCTCCCCCTACAGCATCCCAAAACCAGTCCAGTTCGTCCCCGCCTCCCTAACCTGTTCTTCCTCCCACCTATCCCCTCCCCCCCCCTCA
>NW_025979184.1:0-5165 GCF_021869965.1 Rhincodon typus | reverse complement strand
CCCCCTTGACCTGTCCGTCCTCCCTGGACTGACCTATCCCCTCCCTAACTCCCCACCTACACTCACCTTTACTGGCCCCATCCCCGCTTCTTCGACCTGCTTGTTTCCTCTCCACTTATCCTCTCCTCTATCCATCTTCTATCCGCCTCCCACTCTCTCCCTATTTATTTCAGAACCCCCTTCCCCTCCCCCTTCTCTGATGAAGGGTCTAGGCCCGAAACGTCAGCCTCTCTGCTCCTATGATGCTGCTTGGCCTGCTGTGTTCATCCAGCCCTGCACCTTGTTGTCTCGGATTCACCAGCATCTGCAGTTCCTACTATCTCTGAACGGTTTCCAATCCATTTATCTCCTTCCTCAAGGAAGGACTCTGATAATGTACACAGAACTTGAGATTTGGGCTCACCAACATACATGTAGCTGAAGCAGAGTCTCAGAACTTTTGTATTCAATATCTCTCACAATAAGCAAGAACTTTCTGTAAGTGTTCCCAATAATTTGTTGTATTTGCCATGAACCTTTTGTGGTTCTTGCACTCAGACACCTAGACCTTTCCAAAAACATCTAACTCCCCATCAGTCAAGATATCTAGGCCTCACAAATCTTCAATGACCCTGCCCCACTGCTCTCTTATGAAGACAATTCCACGGATCCATTTCACTCTGAGACAAAAAAAAATCCTCCTCATTTCTATTTTAAATGAGAACACTCTTATGTTTAAACTCTAGTCTCTCCTGCAATGGTAAACGTTTTCTTACAGTTTCTCCTTTTTCAAGCCCCCTCAGGATTATGTTTCTATAAGATCACCCTTGTTCCTTTATTTCTAATTAATGCAGCCTAGCCTGTCAAACCTTTCCTCATAAGATATTCCCCTCATTCGACAAATCTTCCTCTGATCTCACACATCTCCATATTTTTCTCCTCCCTTTCCGTCTCTCTTTCTCCTTACCCATCTTACCTGTCTTTATTTTCTGTCTACATTTCCACCTCTTCCTCCCCCACCTAGCTACATCACCTATCACCTGATCTGACTCACGTTCCCTCATCCTCCACACCCATCCGCCCACCTCCACTCTCCTTCCTCTTGTGTGCTCTAGACCTATTCCGTCTTCTATATTCTATCACCCCTCCCATCTCCACCTCTTCCCATATCCTCTCTACTCTCCATTTACCCTCACTTTACTTCCCCTTCCACTCACTCATGCCCTTGCTAAATCTCTTGCCCCTTCTCTTCCACTCTGCCCCTGCCCAATTTCCACCATCCCTCCCACACTTCCAATATTCCCCACCTCCTCCTGTACTTTTCCATCCCCTCTCCTCTCCCTCTGCCTTTTCCTCTCTCTCCCTTCCCACCCTTCTTTGGTTGTTGCTGTTCCCTTTCTGAATCTCCCCTCTCTTTCCTTTCCCTCCATTTTTCTCACCTCCTTCTCCCGTCCCCTACTCCCTTTCTTTCTCTTCTTCCCATTCCCTTCCGCGTTGTCCCTCCCAGCCCTTTGCCATTTTCTGTCTCTTTTTGTTTTGATGGTCCACCCCCTGCTCTCAGGGCTCAGCAAACTGGGGGTCACGAGCCACAGTTTTGGGGTCACGAGCTCTGAGGCAGTAATGGCTGCAGGGAAGCTGCGACCGAGTGAACAACCGTGTGAAAGCCTTAAATCCTAACATTTTATTCAAGCTGTGGGCATGGCCTCAATGACAAACTCAACCACTGGCTCTTACTGTGGTAAAAAAAAATTAACCAGAAGAAAGAGCTAGTGAAACTAGTCCAATGACACATGTTGGTCTGACACGTTTTGCAGACTTCAAAATAAAGGACTGGTACACCCAGTACTTTCATTTCTGAGTATTACAGCTCCTCTTTCTGGTTTTTCCCTCTGGTTACTTTCATACATTTTTAAAACAAAACAATAAACTTTCCTCATCACCCGCTTTCTATTCCACACAGGAATCAGGTGGCCTTGTGGTATTGTTCCTAAGCTATTGATCTAAAGACCCAGGTAATGTTCTGGGGGCCTGGGTTTGATACCCACCACGACAGATGGTGGAATTTGAATCCAATAAAAATCCAGCATTAAAAGTCTAAATGATGAACCTGTCTTTGGGGATAAACCCATTTTGTTCACTAATGCCTTAAAGTCTTCACCTGGTCTGGCTTCCAAGTGACTCCAGACCCACAACAATTTTCTGAGGACCCACAACAGTTCTGAGGAAGGGTCACTGGACCCGAAACATTAACTCTGTTTTCTCCTTCACAGATGCTGCCAGACCTGCTGAGCTTCTCCAGCAACTTTGTTTTTGTTCCACAACAATTTTGTTTACCCTTAACTGACACCTGGGCAACAAATACCTGTCATAGAGCCATACAGCATGGGAACAGAGTCTTCGGTCCATGCAGTCCATGCAGACGATAATCCCAAACTGAAACTAGTCCCTCCCGCCTGCACTTGACTCATATCCCTCCGTACATTTCATATTCATGTACTAAATGTAAAAGAAAATGCTCCCTTTACAGAATCGCGGTCTCTCACCAGATGTGATGGGAATCTTCTGGCCTTTAATGGGTTCCCAGCAGGAAAGATTAAAAACCTGAAACCCCACCGCCTCAACCAATAATCTTAATTTGCAGAGCCAAGTAACTGCCGATTTATGCCCCTAATTTTGATAATTCTGTCCATGTCTCAGTTGTTTATAACAAGGTTGGCTGTCACTGTATCTCCCTTATTGCAGGGAGTCAATGGTAATCTGGGAATAGACAAGAATGTGGAGATTAGATTGCCCGTAGGGTTCCTGAATGGGAGAGCAGCTCTTGAGAATAATAACACTCAAGAAGCTTGACACCATCCAGGAAAAAGCAGACCGCTTGATTGGCACCACATCGACAAGCTTCCACTCCCTCCATCACCAACACTCAGTAGTAGCAGTGTGTACCATCTACAAGATGCACTGTAGAAATCCACTTTCAGTGCAGAAATTCATCCTCAGACAGCACTTTCCAAATCCACAAACACTACTACCTAGAAGGACAAGGGCTGCAGGAACATGGGAATGCTACCACATACAATTTATCTTCCAACCACATCCATCCCCACCTCCCGCAAAAGTCACTCACCATCCTGATTTAGAAATATATCACTTTCCTTTACTGTCGCTGGCACAAAACCCCAGAATTCTCTCCCTAATTGTGAGACTACCTCTACCAAATGAACTGCAGCAATTCAAGAAGGCAGCTCACCACCACCTACTCAAGGGCAACTAGGGACGGGCAATAAATGCTGGCTCAGCCAGCGATGGCCTCATTACATAAGTGAATAAAGAAAAGCAGATCTAAGAGGCTGAATAGCTTACTCCTGTTCCTAACGTGTAAGTTCCATTGCTTGCATATATATGTTAATGCACCTGGTTTAACAACAGTTCACAGTTTAACCAAATTGTTCAAACTGAAAAGTTTAATTTTCTTATTGAATATTGGATAATGCATGGAAGTTGTTCCGCCTACTAATTAGATCCTGACTGATCCATATCGTAACTCTATTCACCTGACTTAGATCTGAAACCTTTAATATCCCTGAAGAACAAAACAAAAGCTATTTCTCCAGGATCTTTTCAGTAAATGTACAGGTTATTTTTTTCTCTCTCATTTTTTTTTCTAAAAGCTCTATCAATATTACAAAGGCACATTTGAAGCATTTTTCCAGTATAAGAGAAAATCATTCCATTTCACATGATCAAACATAAAGCCAAAGAATCTTCTCCTCCAGGTGACAATTAACTTCAAGCACAATTATTTTGAACAAATACAAAATGCGGTCTGTTAATAGCATTATTCCATCTCTCCCATATGTCCCACTCCACAGACTTTATCACATGAACTGGGCTGCCGTGCGTGGCTGAGGAATTTTAATCCTTCATTGGCAAGGCCAGAATTTGTTGTCAACCCTATTTGGCCTTTGAACTGAGTGGCTTGCCAGGCCATTTCAGAGGGCAGGTAAGAGCCAAAGACATCACCGTAGGCCTAGACAGCCATGAATGTCAGAACTAGAAAGGACAGCAGATTTCCTTCCCTTGAGCGGATTGGTGAACACAAACGAGCTTCTCAATAATTGATGGTCATTGTCATGGCCACCATTACTAAGACTAGTTTTCAATGCCACATGTACAAGTCCAAATTTAAATTCTGTTAGCTGCGGGAGAGAGATTGCCATGATATCCCCCCTGTACAGTCAGTGGTGTTAGCCTTTCTGTATGAGGCATTGAACCTGGACTGTCCCTCCTTACTCTGGTGGATGTAAAAGTTCCCATGGTACAATTTTGTAGAAGATCAGAGGGGTAGACCCCAAAGTGGCCTGGCCAATATTTAACTTGATGGCACAGTGGAATAATGGTTATGACACTGATAAATGAACCCAGAGCTCAAGATTAATGCTCCAAGAACATGAGGTCAAATTCAACCATGGCAGCTGGGGAATTTATGTTAAATTTATTGTATAAACTGGGGTAACCATTCTAGGTACCATTACAGATTGAGGTTAAATATATCATGGTCAATCCACCTAACCTGCACATATTTGGACTGTTGGAGGAAATCGGAACATCTGGAGGAAATCCATGCACGCTGGGAGAGAACATACAAACTCCACACAGACAGTCACTCAAGAGTGGAATCAAACCCAGGTCCCTGGCACTGTGAGGCAGCAGTGCTAACCACTGAGCCACCACAATGGACAGTTCCTCAGTGAGAGGGTTCACACCAACCAGGGGAGGCAATGGCCTCTAATGGCATTGTCACTGGTCTGTTAATGCAGAGACCCAGATAATGTTGTGGGGACATGGGTTTGAATCTCGCCACAGCAGATGGTGGAATTTGAATTCAATAAAATATCTGGAATGGAGTCTAATGATGACCATGAATCCATTGCCAATTGTTGGAAAAACCCATTTGGTTCACTAATATCCTTTAAGGAAGGGTACTGCCATCCTTACCTGGTCAGGCCTACATGTGACTCCAGACCCTCAGCAATGTAGTTAACTCTGAACTGCCCTCTGGGCAATTAGAGATGAGCAACAAATACTGCCTGGCCAGTGATGCCTACACCCCGTGGTCATTCAGACTAAAGCTATCACAGAGAAAAACAAATATAAGATAACAAGGAGCATCATAGGAGCAGAGAGGC
>NW_025979183.1:0-6197 GCF_021869965.1 Rhincodon typus | reverse complement strand
CAGATCCTTGAGGTACACCACTAGTAACTGAACTCCAGGATGAACATTTCCCATCAACCACCACCCTCTGTCTTCTTACAGCTTGCCAAATTCTGATCCAAACCGCTAAATCACCCTCAATCCCATGCCTCCGTATTTTCTGCAATAGCCTACCATGGGGAACCTTATCAAACGCTTTACTGAAATCCATATACAACACATCAACTGCTTTACCCTCATCCACCTGTTTGGTCACCTTCTCAAAGAACTCAATAAGGTTTGTGAGGCACGACCTACCCTTTGCAAAACCGTGTTGACTGTCCCTAATCAAATTATTCCTTTCTCGATGATTATAAATCCTATCTCTTATAATCCTTTCCAACACTTTACCCACAACCGAAGTAAGGATCACTGGTCGATAATCACCAGGGTTGTCTCTACTCCCCTTCTTGAACAAGGGGACAACATTTGCTAGTCTCCAGTCTTCTGGCACTATTCCTGAAGACAATGACGACATAAAGATCAAAGCCAAAGGCTCTGCAATCTCCTCTCTCGCTTCCCAGAGAATCCTAGGATAAATCCCATCCGGCCCAGGGGACTTGTCTATTTTCACATCTTTCAGAATTGCTAACACCTCCTCTTTATGAACCTCAATCCCGTCTAGTCTAATAGACTGTATCTCAGTATTCTCCTCGACGACATTGTATTTTTCCTGTGTGAATACTGACGAAAAATATTCATTTAGCACCTGTCTTATCTCTTCGGACTCCACGCACAACTTCCCACTACGGTCCTTGACCGGCCCCAATCTTACTCTCGTCATTCTTTTATTCCTGACATACCTGTAGAACGCTTTAGGGTTTTCTTTGATCCGACCTGCTAAAGACTTCTCCTGCTCCCTCCTGGCTCTTCTTAGCTCTCTCTTTAGGTCCTTCCTGGCTAACTTGTAACTCTCAAGCGCCCTAACTGAGCCTTCACGCCTCATCTCTCCATAAGCCTCCTTCTTCCTCTTGACAAGAGATTCAACTTCTTTAGTAAACCACGGTTCCCTTGTTCGACCACTTCTTCTCTGCCTGACAGGTACATACTTCACAAGGACACGCAGTAGCTGTTCCTTGAACAAGCTCCACATTTCAATTGTGCCCAGCCCCTGCAGTTTCCTTCTCCATCCTATGCATCCTAAATCTTACCTCATCGCCTCATAATTGCCTTTCCCCCAGCTATAACTCTTGCCCTGCGGTATATACCGATCCCTATCCATCGCTAAAGTAAACGTAACCGAATTGTGGTCACAATCACCAAAGTGCTCACCTACCTCCAAATCTAACACCTGGCCTGGTTCATGACCCAGTACCAAATCCAATGTGGCCTCGCCTCTTGTGGGCCTATCGACCTACTGTGTCAGGGAACCCTCCTGCACACATTGGACAAAAACTGACCCATCTGAAGTACTCGAACTATAGCTTTTCCAGTCAATATTTGGAAAGTTAAAGTCCCCCATAACAACTACCCTGTTACTTTCGCTCCTATCCAGAATCATCCTTGCAATCTTTTCCTCTACATCTCTGGAACTTTTCGGAGGCCTATGGAAAATTCCCAACAGTGTGACCTCTCCTTTCCTGGTTCTAACCTCAACCCATACTACCTCAGTAGACAAGTTGTCATCAAGCGTCCTTTCTGTCACCGTAATACTGTCCTTGACTAACAATACCACACCTCCCCCTCTTTTACCACCTTCCCTGATCTTCCTGAAACACCTAAACCCCGGAACCTGCAACAACCATTCCTGTCCCTGTTCTCTCCATGTCTCCGAAATGGCCACAAAATCGAAGTCCCAGATACCAACCCATGCTGCAAGTTCACCCACCTTATTCCGGATGCTCCTGGCATTGAAGTAGACACACTTCAAACCACACTCCTACGACCTTGAAACTTTATTTATGACCTCACTACTCTCAACCTCCTGTACACTGGAGCTGCAATTCAGGTTCCCATCCCCCTGTTGAATTAGTTTAAACCCTCCCAAAGAGCTTCAGAAAATTTCCCCCCAGGATATTGGTACCCCTCTGGTTCAGGTGTAGACCATCCTGTTTGTAGAGGTCCCACCTACCCCAGAATGAGCCCCAATTATCCAGGTATCTGAATCCCTCCCTCCTGCACCATCCCTGTAGCCACGTGTTCAACTGCTGTCTCTCCCTATTCATCGCCTCGCTCGCACGTGGCACGGGTAACAAACCAGAGATAACAACTCTGTTTGTTCCAGCTCTCAGCTTCCACCCTCGATCCTTGAATTTCTGCCTTACGTCCCCATCCCTTATCCTGCCAATGTCGCTGGTGCCTATGTGGACTACGACTTGGGGCTGCTCCCCCTCCCCCTTAAGGATCCTGAAAACACGATCCGAGACAGCACGGACCCTGGCCCTTGGGAGGCAACACACCAACCGCGAGTCCCTCTCGTTCCCACAGAATCTCCTACCTGTCTCCCTAACTTATTTCAGTGAGATAAGCACATCAGTAACCCAAAATCTGAACTTCACTAAATGACTCAAATTTAGATGTTGGATTGACTAACAGGCTTCGTCCAGTGAAATAAGCAGTTCAGAAGTGAAGAATCTCGACTTCATCAAAAGACTCAACTTATGATGTTGTTTTCAGTAATATGCATATCTGACTGAGATAAGCACTTCAGTAGGCCACAATAAGAACTTCACCAAATGACTCAAGTTTTGATGCTTGTTAGACTAACATGCTTACTTGAGTGAGATAAGCACTTCAGAAGTCAAAAAACTCAACTTCACCAAATGACTTAATTATTAATGCTGTTTTGACTAACATGCTTATTTGAGTGAGATAAGCACTTCAGAAAACCAAAATCTGAACTTCACAAAATGACTTGATTTTTGATGCTGTTTTGACTAACATGCTTATTTCATTCAGTTAAGCACATCAGAAGGCCAAACCTGAACTTAACCAAATGAGTTAGTTTTTTGATGTTGCTTTCAATGACATGCTTATTTCATTGAGTTAAGTACGTCAGAAGATCAAAATCTCAACTTCACCAAAGGACTCAACTTTTGATGTTGTTTTGACTACCATGCTTATTTCAGCGAGTGAAGCACCTCAGAAGGTTAAAATCTCAACTTCGTCAAATGACGCAACTTTTGATGCTGGTTGGATTAAAATGCTTCTTTCAGCGAGTTAAGCACTTCAGAAGGCTAAAATCTGAACTTCACCAAATGACTCAAGTTTTGATGTTGGTTTGACTAACATGCTTATTTGAGTGAGATAATGACTTCAGCAGACAGAAAATCTCAGCTTCATCAGTTGACCTAACTTTTAATGCTGTTTAAATTAAAATGCTTATTTCAGCCAATTAAGCACTTCAGAAGATCAAAATCTCAACTTCCCCAAATGACTCAACTTTTGATGTGGTTTTGACGAACGTGCTTAATTCAGCGAGATAAGCATATCAGAAGACCAAAATCCTAACTTCAAAAAGAAACTCAACTTTTGATGCTGTTTTGACTAACATGCGTATTTCAATGGGAAAAGCACTTCAGAAGACCAAAATCTGAACTTCACCAAATGACTGTAGTTTTGATGACAGTTTGACTAACATGCTTATTTGATTGAGAGAAGCATTTCGGAAGTCAAAAATCTCAACTTCACCCATTGACTCAACTTTTGATGCTGTTTTGACGAACGTGCTTATTTCAGCGAAATAAACATATCATAACACTGAAATCTGAACTTCACCACGTGACTTAATTTTTCATGTTGTTTTGACTAACATGCTTATTTCAGCGAGTTAAGCACTTCAGAAGGCTAAAACCTCATCTTCACCAAACGACGCAATTTTTGTTGGTTCAAAATGCTTATTGTCGCGAGTTAAGCTCTTCAGAACACCAAAGCCTGAAGTTCACCAAATGGCTCAAGTTTTGATGTTGGGAGACTAACATGCTTATTTGAGTCCGATAAGCACTTCAGAAGTCAAAAATCTTAACATCACCAAGTGACTTAACTTTTCATGTTGTTTTGACTAACATGCTTATTTCAGTAGATCACTTTAGACAACCAAAATCCGAACTTCACCAAATGACTCAAGTTTTGATGTTGGTTTGACGAACATGATTATTTCAGTGAGATAAGCACTTCAGAAGACAAAAATCTCACCTTCAGCAAAGGACCTAACTTTGGACGCAGGTCGGACTAAGATTCTTATTTCAGTGAGATAAGCACTTCAGAAATCAAAAATCTCAACTTCACCATCTGACTTAATTTTTGATGCAGTTTTGACTAACATGCTTATATAACTCAGATAAGCACTTCAGAAGCTTAATATCTCACTTCACCAAAAATGTTGGTCTTTGATGTTGGTTTGAATTACATGTTTTTTTCATGAGGTAAGCGCTTCAGATGATCAAAATCTCAACTTCACCAAATGACTGCAGTTCTGATAATGGTTTGACTAACATTCTTATTTGCTTGACAGAAGCATTTCAGAAGTCAAAAATCTCAACGAAACCAAATGATTCAACTTTTAATATTGTTTTGACTAACGTGCTTATTTCAGGGAGATAAGCACATCAGAAGACTAAAATCTCAACTTCACCAAAGGACATAACTTTTGATGCTGGTTTGACTAAAATGCTTTTTTCAGTGAGATGAGCACTGCAGAAGTCAAAAATCTCAACTTCATCAAATGACTTGATTTTTGATGCTGGTTGGACTAAAATGTTTATTTCAGTGAGTTAAGCACTTGAGAAGAATAAAATCTGAACTTCACCAATTGACTCTACTTTTAATATTGTTTTGACTGGCATGCTTATTTGAGGGAGACAACCAATTCAGAAGTCAAAAATCTCAACTTCAAAAAATGACTCTATTTTTGATGTTGTTTTGAATAACATGCTTATTTCAGCGAGTTAAGCAGTTCAGAAGGCAAAAATCTCAACCTTACCAAATGACTTAATTTTTAATGCTGGTTGGATTAAAATGCTGATCTGAGCGAGTTAATCACTTCACCAGACCAAAATCTGAACTTCACAAAATGACTCAAGTTTTGATGTTGGTTTGACGAACATGCTTATTTCAGTGAGATAAGCACTTCAGAAATCAAAAATCTCACCTTCACCAGATGGCCTAACTTTTGATGCTGTTTATGACTTGATTTTTAAATCTGGTTAGACTGAAATGTTTATTTCATCGAGTTAAGCACTTCAGAAGATCAAAACCTCAACTTCACCAAATGACTCAAGTTTTGATGTTGGGTAGACTAACATGCTTATTTGACTGAGATAAGCACTTCAGAAATCAAAAATCTCAGCTTCACGAAATGACTCAACTTTTGATGCTGTTTTGACTGGCATGCATATTTTAGTGAGATAATCAATTCTGAAGCCAATAATCTCAACTTCAACAAATGACATAATTTTTGATGCTGGTTGGATTAAAATGCTTATTTCAGCGAGTTAAGCACTTCAGTGGACATAAATCTGAACTTGACCAAATGACTCAATTTTTGATGTTGTTTTGACTGACGTTCTTATTTCAGTTCGATCAGCATATCAGAAGTCCAAAATCGCAACTTCACCTAACCACTCAACTTTTTGATGCTGGTATGACTAAAATGCTTATTTCAGTGACATGAGCACTTCAGAAGTCAAAAATCTCAACTTCACCAGATGACTTAATTTTTTCTGCTGGTTCGACTAACATGATTATTTCACTCAGATAAGCACTTCAGAAGATTAAAATCTGAACTTCAACAAATGACTCAATCTTTGATGTTGGTGAGGCGAACATGCTTATTTGAGTGAGATAAGCACTTCCGAAGACAAAAATCTCAACTTCACCAAAAGACTGAACTTTTGATGTTGTTTTTTTCTAATGTGCTTATTTCAGCGAGATAAGCATTTCAGTAAACCAAAATCTGAACTTCACCAAATGAATTAATTTTTGATGCTGTTTTGATAAATTGCATATTTCACTCAGATTAACACTTCAGAAGACCAATATCACAACTTCACCAAATGAGTTAGTTTTTGACGTTGGTTTGAATGACATGCTTTTTTCATTGAGATTAGCATTTCAGAAGATCAAAATCTCAACTTCACCAAATGACTCAACTTTTGATGTTGTTTTGGCTGACTTGCTTATTTCAGCGAGTGAAGGGCTTCAGAAGGCAAAAACCTCAACTTCACCAAGTGACTCAACTT
>NW_025979182.1:0-6197 GCF_021869965.1 Rhincodon typus | reverse complement strand
CTGGCTCCATCCCCGCCTCTTCGACCTGTTTGTTTCCTCTCCACCTATCCTCTCCTCTATCCCTCTTCTATCCGCCTCCCACTCTCTCCCTATTTATTTCGGAACCCCCTTCCCCTCCCCCTTTTCTGATGAAGGGTCTAGGCCCGAAACGTCAGCCTCTCTGCTCCTATGATGCTGCTTGGCCTGCTGTGTTTATCCAGCCCTGCACCTTGTTGTCTCGGATTCTCCAGCATCTGCAGTTCCTACTATCTCTGATTCAATTGCTTAGAGATTACCACTTGATAGCACAATTAAGGACTCCTTCCATTACTTTGTTAATAATCACAAGTAGTCTGATGGTGATAGCTGGATTTGTCCTACGTATTACGAACAAGGCCACACAAATTGGATAAATGGTTGATGAAAAAGAAATAGAAAAGTAATTTAAGATAAATAATTTAAGAAGGGACTCCAAAAGGAATTAAAATCTTTCATCGGAGAGCTCCCTAATGGGTACTTTCAAAACTAATTGATGATATTTTCCTTTTGCTTTCCTTTTATGGGGAATTATGAATGGAGTTTGACATGGCATCCAGACTTCACCCTATATGGGTTTGTCACAGATTGTTTGATCTTCTTCTACTTTACATCTGTTTCCTTTGCTTTCACACGAATTCTCCACTGACTAGCAATGTATAATGAACTGGCAGTTGGGTCTGGTTCAATATGAACCAGCACCTGCATTAGAGTAAACATCCAAATGCATTTTTCACCAATGTTACACACAGTGCTGAGTATGGAAGTGGGCAGGCTGATAAATTCAAACTGCTAGCCAGCACGGCAATTTGCTGGTATCATCCTGCCCCAAGACAATTTTCCTGGAGGTGGAATCAGGGAGTGAAAGGGTGGCAGCCAATTAAGGACCAATATCAAAAGACAAGTGGAACAGGCCATGGCCTCCTAGAGACCAGTTGGGGTGGGTGATTAAGGTGCACAGCGCACACTGGAGGCTTTGTGGCCCTCCCAACCTGCCTGGCAATTGTAACACCTGACTGCTCTGTGAAGGGGCTCCCCCTCCCTGAGCACAGTGGCCTGGCTACTTAAGACATTTCTTAATTTAAAAGTTTTATAATTTTGGGGAGAGGGCTCTTCAAGATGGAGGCACCATGTCACTCACCAATCCTGACATGAAAGGTTGCAGCTCCTTCATAGGAACTATATCTACAATATGAACTTTCCAATCACTGAGTGGGTGAAGAAACCACCCAGTGCTAATTGAAGCCACAGAAACTGGGATGGCCTTAGTTTCATAGGGCATTGAATAATTAATAGTCAGTAGCAAATGTGTGTTAATCATATCGCAGAGCATATTACTTCAACACAACATGTCAGGCTTGGTCACCTCTGAGATATTTTCTCAATCAACTCATTTAGAGATGTTATTACACAACTCTGGTGGGACTTGAACACTAGCCTCCTGGCTCAGAGGCAGGGACACTGCCAATGCACCACAAGAGATCCCCATCTACTGGTGGATGATAAGGACACCCTCTGGTCACTAATTAACCAAACAATGAAATATCATTGTCATCTGGCTGTTCCCCACTATGTATTTTTGGAACTTTGAACAAAACCCCATAATCTTGGACGAGATACTCAGTCAAACCAGATCCTGAATCACACTGATCCACACCAAGTTCTGAGCTATAACAGGAACTGAGTCACACCACATACCGCTCAGGCATAATTATGAACGAGGAGAAATACCTTGAAGTAACAAGTTCTCTCATTGCAGTCTCCGGCTATTTCTTACCTGTACCCAAAACATTTGTCTCCTTGACTCCACAGGTTCCCATCTACTATGTGACCAGTTTCTATGAGAGAGGGCTCCACTGGGAAATCCATTTCAGATGTTGTTCGGAAGGAAGAACTTCCAGTCATCAATTTTAGACTTACCTTTTCCTAGTTCTGTCTCCCTTGTGTTACTGCCAGTGTTCTGTATATTGTGCTGCGAAAAATGTAATAGTGGCTGAACTTGGAAGAGAGTGTAAGGTTTTTAGACACCGTACTGGAGGTCCTGATTGTACAGGCCGATAGATTTGATCTTCAGGAGGGCCAGAGACACAAGCTCAGAAGATAATGGAACGTGAAGAAGGATGATATTAGGAACATAACTACAAGGTCCTGGATACAGTGCAAGAAGAATCACAACATTGATATAGTGCAGAAGAGGCCATTCAGCCCATCATACCTGCACTGAGCATCAATACCGAGTGCCTAATTCCTGCTTTTTCCCCATACCCTTGCACATTACTTTTACCCAATTAATCATTCGAAGTCCTTTTGAAATGCCTCAATTGATGCTGCCTCGACTACACTTGCAGGCACTGCATTCCATACCCTAACTACTCACTGAGTGAAAAAGCTTTTCGCTACATCATGTCTGCTTCATTTGCAGATCACTTTAAACCTATGTATGTTAAGAATCTAAACAAGCTTAGTGATCTCACAGGTTTTGTAGGTCAATAAAGGCATCTTCATTTCTGACCAGCCTAGCCTCATTCACTGCAATTTGCCATCAATCTAAAACAAATGGGACTCATACCTGGCCTTCAGATCCTTCATACACATTGTGAACTGCAAGATCTAGAATCGGCCCAAGCATTGAAAGAACAGCCATCAGAAAGTGGGAATAAAGGGAAATTACCAGTCGATTTCACAGTTGCAGCTATCAGCGCAGACATTGACTTAATTAATGGGATAGCACAGAGGACAGATCTGCACATGGTAAGACACTGGGCACAAAGCGTGCTAGAGTCAGGGCTTCAGGAAAGGATTGTGAACTTATAGACTTAATGGTAGGGTCCTGGGGAATTTTGCCAAACAAAGAGACCTTGGGTGCAGGTTCATAGTTCCTTGAAGGTGAAGTCATGGATAAACAGGATAGTGAAGAAGGCATTTAGTACACTTGCCTTTATTGGTCAGTGCATTGAGTATAGGAGTTGGGACATCATTTGCAGCTAAACAGGACATTGGTTAAGCCATCTTTGGAATACTGCATTCAGTTCTGGGCTCCCTGCTATAACAAAGATATTGTAAAATTTGAAAGGTTACAGAAAAGATTTACAAGGATATTGACAGGGTTGAAGGGTTTAAGCTATTGGGAAAGGCTGAATAAGCTGGGGCTATTTTCCCTGGAGGCTGAGGGGTCTCCTTATAGAAGTTTATGAAATCATGACTGGCATGGCTAGTGTGAAGAGCCAGGGTTGGGGAGTCCAAAACTAGAGGGCACAGACTTAAGGTAAGAGAGGAAAGATAGAGAAGGGACCTAAAGGGTAACTTTTTCACACAGAGGGTGATGAATGTATGGAATGAATTGCCAGAGGAAGTGGTGGAGGCTGGTACAATTATGACACTTAAAAGGCATCTGGATGGGTACATGAATAGGAAGGATTCAGAGGGATATGGGCCAAATGCTGGCAAATGGTACTAGATTAATTCAGGATATTTAGTCGGCATGGATGATTTGGACCAAAGGGTCTGTTTCTGCGCTATACAATTCTATGACTCTATGACTGTACAGGAGAAAACTCAGATTAGGACTTCAGTGTGCCAGGCTATTGAAGAAAAGTGATAGCTGTGCATACGCGCATGTCTTGTTATAGTAGGAAGCCTGTAGAAAGCCGATATTCAATGTCAAAGAACATGGAGATGTTCAGCATCAACTTTGCACAGGCATTTGCAAAAATCCTGAAACTATCTTCCAATAACACACTTGTGAAACCATTCTTCATGTTACATCTGAATTGAAAATAGAGAGTACTGAAGAAACTGGCAAGATCTGTTGAGACAGAAACAGAGTCAATGTTTCAGTGCTGAATACAACATTTGTTTAGAACACATAGAACATTGTTCTGAAGGAGAGTCATATTAAACTCAAAACCCAAATCATTAACTCTGCTCCTTTCTCTGCCAATGCTGGTAGACTTGCTGAATATTTCCAGCATTGTTTTATATTACAGATTTCCAGAATCTACAATATTTTGCTTTGACATGATTTCTGGCCTAATCTGTGCTTTGATTTACAGCATAAGCAACATACAGCCAAGGTCAAAGTGCTACAGTGGAAACCATCATAGTTGTAGAGGATTTGAAGGGACTGCCATGGTGCAAGAGAGCTCCAGCAATCTGAAGAACAGTCACACTCGACTTGAAACATTAACTCTATTGCTCACCGCGGATGTCAGACCTGCTGAGTTTTTCTCTGTTGTTTCAGATTTGCAGCCTCTATTTTGCTTTTACTTCAGTAATGTGATCTGCTCTTTGAAGACACTCTCCACATATGAACAGGTATGGGCGGCATGGTGGCTCAGTGGTTAGCACCGCTGCCTCACAGTTCCAGGAACCTGGATTTGATTCACCCCTCAGGTGACTCTCTGGATGGAGTCTGCACATTCTCCCTGTGTCTGTGTGGATTTCCTCCATGTGCTCTGGTTTCCTCCCATTGTCCAAAGACGCGCAGGTTAGGTGTTTGGCTATGGGACAAACAGGATAGCAGGATGGGGTGGATTTGAGTGGGATGCTCTTCGGAGGATCAGTGTGGACTTGATGGGCAGAATGGTCTGCTTCCACATTGTAGGGATTCTATATGACCTCTTGCTCAGAGACCTCCTCTTGTTCCTTCATCTAGCAGTTTGTCGTGCTCTGCATAGTCTCTGAAATCTGCAGTGCCAAGAGGAAATTGTGCTGGACCAGCTATCTGCAAGTAGCCTCTAGATCACCAGAAAGTACTGTTGCACTACTGTGCAAATGTCACCAACTTTTAACAGGTATGGAGGATCACCTGAGGATGCATAAACTTGTAGCAACAGACAGAGGAAAAAATCCAGAAAGTTGATGATGATCCCTTTAGGTAGTATTAGCATTGCATTCAACCTTGCTAGGTATAAAGGCTGGAGTGTGAAGCATCAAGAGTTATTGGCAAGCAACACGTCACCATTGCACTTTCACAGATCTCAGGAAGTGACCACTCTGCATGCTGCCAGTGGGCTCTCGGTGTACACTTGCTAACCCCTTTAAAAATATAATGTGCAATGCACTTCCACACACTTTGCAGATGATAGTTTAAAGAATCTCAATGGCCAAAAGCCTGGTGTTATAGATCACTTTGTTCCCCTAGTCTCTCTGGATTTTCTTCGGCAATCAGCTCCTTCAATACCAAAGATCACCCAGATACCTCTTCTCTCCAGTCCTTACCAGTGCATGAATGTCTTTCTCTTGCAGCTTCAAGACCAGAACGGGACAAGAAATCAAAGTGTGGCCGTAAGAAAGCATGAAAGAATTTGCCGATTTCTTTCTTCATTTGATGGTTTCACCTATTAGATCAGGTATCCTATTATCTTTACTGAACACTGCTTTCTATTGCTGGGCCACATTTAGTTGCAGCTCACTGAATTCCTCTATCTCTTTCAACTTCCCCCCGAGCTATTTCAATACCACCCACAGATTATGTGTGTTGTTCATTTTTCCAACTGATGTGCAGTACCAGTTGGTATTAACTTTCCTCTGCTACTACCGTTCCCATACATTCTTTTATTAAATTCAGTGAATCCCTTGTTCCCAATCATGATGCAAACTTGCTTAATTCACATTGAATTGTGGGGTGAAATTAAAACCCTTTTGACATTTTGTCTGATCTCAACCATAACCTTCAATGCCAATGAAAATCAGACACAGAGATAAAAGGGGCGGCTCAGGCTTTCACCAATCCTACCCCACCCTCTCTCAGTCCAGATCTCTCATTCAACTGAGGATAAGCAGTTGCCTCAACACGTAGCCCTGGGTCATTGTTATTCTCTTACTGTGAGTCATCTGTGGTTTATACCACCGTTACTCCAGTATGTGACACAGCATTAACAGACTCTTAAATTATTCAGCTGCTACCCTGGCTGAGTTCATTAAAACTGGAGCATCTGCTGGCACCTATCAGGACTACAGAAACACAGAAGGGACAAACCTCTTGGGCTTTGACCCTGAGTGGACTTTGTCAACTGGGCGGTCTTTAGTTGCACACTTACAAATGGTAATAGTGATTCAGAAGAGTAAAGCCTGAAATGATCCCAATAAAGTTCCATCTTGCCATTTCACTGACAACAAGGTGCAGGGCTGGATGAACACAGCAGGCCAAGCAGCATCATAGGAGCAGAGAGGCTGACGTT
>NW_025979181.1:0-6197 GCF_021869965.1 Rhincodon typus | reverse complement strand
GCAGTTCTTTTGGTTTTTAAATTTTCTTGTCAGATGTCTCTCAATCCATTTGGAAAACTACTCAACAGGCATCCAATGACCTCTGCATAACTTTCCATTACCTGGCTATCTCTAGATATGTGGGAAGATGGGTCCAGCCCCTGTTATAGAGGGATTACCAAAATGAATTCGAACTTCTGAATTCAGGGATGCAAGAATTTCTGTCTTCAGTGCAAACTGGGACTTCTGCTGAATGATTATTGAAGATTATTTTGGTTTTGTATCTTTGCCTCTTAGAGATGCTCTTTGATGTAAATGAAGAGTGTCATGATGTTGCCTGCAATCAGTATGTTTTAGAAGGTTTTTGTGGTGGTAACTGCAGAAAGGAATTGTTGGCCATATTCCTGCATTGGTACAGTCCAGGCCTGATCTGATTTTCTGTGACAGATTTCTAGTGGTGCTGTAAACTCAGCAGAGTGGACAGTTCATTACCTTTATCTTTTGACAAGTAACCTGATGTACGCTTAACAGCTATTAGAGTGGGATTGCACCATTAAGATCTTCAGACTTAACTGCAGAAAAATATATACAACTGTACATTTGGATAGATTAACTTTAACTAAAGCTTTGACAGACAAGGGCAATGGGTTTCACAATCATCAGATAATGGAAAGTGTGAAGCAAATGCTTATCTCAAGTCATATTTTCAGGTACCAGGGGGAGGCTATAGTGGTATTATTGCTGGACTGTTAATCCAGAGACCCAGATAATGTTCTGGGCACCTGGGTCGAATCCTGCCATGGCAAATGGTGGAATTTGAATTCGATAAAAATACCTGGAATTAAGAGTCTAATGATGACCATGAATCCATTGCCGATTGTCGGGAAAAATCCATCTGGTTCGCTAATGTCCTTTAGAGAAGGGAACAGCCATCCTTACCTGGTCTGGCCTCCATGTGACTCCAGACCCACAGCAATGTGGTTGACTCTTAACCGTCCTCTGGACAACCGGGGATGGGCGATAAATGCTGCCTGGTCAGTGAATCTGGGAATTCTGGCTTGGGTAATTTTCTGCCACCAGTCTGCCTATTTCAATGCTGAAATGAAGGTTTTTCCAATGATCAGTGCTGGAGGATAGACCACTGGTAATATAAACAGAAGAGGCACTTGACTTACCCAAGAACGTAGGTTATTGTATGCTGCTAGTAGGTACAATTTCTTGATAAGTGTCAATACTAAGGACTCTCAGGAACTGTGCAGAATATATCTGCTCCCTCACAGACTTGGGCAGAACTCAATCACCCAAAGACTGGATGTGGTGTCACCAGATTGAGTGGAGCTCAATGTAACATGAGCATTAACTCCTTCAGAACCGTATACAACATCGAACAGCATCAGAATTCCTCAGCCTATAATCATTGCCCAGAGTATACAGGACACTGATAGCAGTTGACAGATTGATAAGTCAGAACCTGAATTCTTCAGGAAGAAGGCAATAAAGTGTATGGCTCCTATATAATAATAAAGTGTATGGTTCCTGTATAATAATAAAGTGTATGGTTCCTGTATAATAATAAAGTGTATGGTTCCTATATAATAATAAAGTGTATGGTTCCTGTATAAAGCTGACACACTGAAAGGAGCAGTGTTGATAATTTTTTACAGGTCTTTTATGAGAATATCATTTTGCACTGACAGATTTATTTCACTTCAATTGACATCACTTTGCTTAGTTTGTAAAACAGGAATTTCCAATAACATGATTACCCTTTTAATTTCACTCACTACCTTGGGATCTGGGATATAGGAAGAAGCAATTTTAGATAAAGAACTTGTCATTAAGCTTGATTCAGAATCATTTTCCTAGTTTTCCCTTGAAGAAGCTGGTTTATTCTGGGCTATTGAGACACTGGGACAGTGAGGATTTGTAGAACACTAAAGCATGGGGTCAATGCCCTCATGTGAAAACTGCGCTCCCCTCCCCCCACCAACACCTATCCCCTCGCTCCCCACCCTCCTCACATCCTACCCCCACCAATGCCCTTTCTCGCAGGAATGACACCTTTAGGCAGTCACTCTGTGTGAGAGCAGTTAATGGCATTCTCTCTGTCCAGACGAGCAGTACATCCTTCTAGTACCACAGGCTGGGGGCCAGGGGTAACTAGCAGAATTATTTTCTTACTAATGTTTTACTCATTCCTGCTCCTCTTACATACTTCCCCATCCACCACATCCCGTGCTAAAGACCTATTGCCTATGTCCCTCTAAGTCAGAAAGGAGATTGTAGCCCAAGCTGACCCCCTCATATCAATGGGATTGCCTCCATGCCATGTGTGCTGTTCCCTTCCATGGAGCTGCTAATCCTACTGGATTGCTGGTTTCTCCTCATTTTTTCTTTATTCATTCACGGGATAAGGGCATCGCTGACCAGGCAGCATTTATTGCCCATCCCTAATTGCCCAGAGGGCAGTTAAGAATCAAACACATTACTGTGGGTCGAGAGTCACATGTAGGCCAGACCAGGTAAGGATGGCTGTTTCTTCCCTAAAGGGCATTAATGAACCAAATGGGTTTTTCTGACAATCGACAATGGATTCATGGTCATCATTAGATTCTTAATTCCAGATATTTTCATTGAATTCAAATTCCACCATCTGCCATGGCAGGATTCGAACCTGGGTCCCTAGAACATTACCCGGGTCTCTGGATTAACAGTCCAGCGATAACACCACTAGGCCGTTGCCTTCTCCTTGGGAGGGATTATCAATGGGCTCCTTGTGCGATGGTTTCTTATTACTGGGAAGGGGTACCACTAACTGAACACATCACAGCATGTGAAAAATCACTGAGCATCCTCCAGGAACTGAGGGAGAGAGCTCTCATCGGCTTTGTCCTTCATTGTTTTAAGGAAAAGGGAGGGGAAGAGAAGGGAAAGAACTCCTTCTACAGGATAACACTTTACACCATTTTCTTCAAATGGTTCGGGAACATGATTGTGGGAAAAGGACGTGTGTGGAGACTGAGGTTTAATTTTTACAGCCTCATATAAAATGTAAGTTCATAGTTATGGGCAAATTAATCAAGCTGGTTAAGGAGATTTTGGAAGTTATAGCTCACAGTCCTTTTAGACTGAGATTCAACCTGATCTTATTTTGTGCAGTTCCATCGTGTCTGTGCTGGGAACAAGACTCCTGTTTTGCCATTGATCTCTGAGTTCCAAACCAGTGGCCTGCAGTGTAAATAAGCCTCTTTATTAACAGGCAGGAAATATTTAGTTAGTGCTGTTCAGCGAACTCACCATTCCAAGAAAATCAGGGATAGTAGGAACTGCAGATGCTGGAGAATCTGAGATAACAAGGTGTAGAGGTGTAGATTTCTGAAGAAGAGTCTAGGCCTGAAACATCAGCTTTCCTGCTCCTCTGATGCTGCTTGGCCTGCTGTGTTCATCCAGCTCTACACCTTGTTATCTCAAGAAAATCAGGCCCTGGTTATCACTGAGGCAAGAGCCTGTAAGTTTAAACAAGACAAAGGTAACTTTAAGAAAGTGTTGTGTTGAGGAATTACTTTATGCAAATCAAAACTGGAATTGTCTCCCAGTTGGATAACAAAGATGAAAAGCAGAAAGTGGCTCAGTGGGAAGCTCACATATCAGAACTATAGACAGCTATCTTTATGAACAGATGAGTTAGTGAGCCAATTGCTCTCTATATGTGCATTACGTTTTTGCAATGTTATGAATAACGCCAATTCTCTTGTTCAATGAGGTATCTTTTTGAGTAAATAAGAATGGAGGAACTGCTGCCTTTTGGATGTTCAGACTCTCTCCTACTGCTCACTTCTGTAAATGCTAATGTTACCACAGTTACTTTGTTAACCGAAGACTAAATTTGTACAAAAATTTACAACAATCATAACTTCACGGCTCCTGTATGCAAGGACACCATTAAACACTGACAACACCTAAACCACTGAATTTCATTTCTCAGGCAACTACAATATGCTATGTTCACACAAGACTTGGACCAGTTGCAGTTTTAAGCATCCATCATTATTTTAATGAGATAAGTTGTGCATTCATACCTGACCAAGGATGAATATAGCTCCAGTTTCCATTAAAAAGGGCAGTTGATTCAAATATTAACAGCATGCACAATTAGGTTTATATATTCATTAGGGAATATCTGATGAGGCACAAATTCTCATTCCAGGATTTACAAGGCCTTGTTAAACAGATGAATTAAGGTTACTGGACTCATAATCTGCTGTCTTCACAGATCTAAGTTGTCCCCTTGAGTTGTGCTACCTTCTCTCCCGGCAGTGTTTCCCTGTGGTGCAGAGTTAATAACATCAGTTCCTCTTCCTGTAACCATGCAAAATGGCCAAAATTCTTGTGGGAGCCTAGTCCACAAGTTCATTGTAGTTCCATGAGGATGACTCAGGAAATTTAGGAATGTCTTCACCATTTCTGTAAAAATATGTTGCTGCTGCTGTTAACCTCTGTCAGTGATTTGTTTGAGATTTTTTTTTGTGACAGCCCCACCACGAACACACCCTTCCCACATGCCACAACATTCAAACAGGGCAGTTCACTGAGTGAGAAAAATAAAATGGGTTAGTTTCCTACGCTTCAGCGGGTGGGTTCCCAGGGATGGGGAGGCTTCAGAATTGTCCCCCTTCACCACAATTCTCTTGAATAAACTGTTTGACTTGTAGGGGCATCAGAATCAAGCCTTGACCTTAGTTCACCCACATCGAACCATTCCTGTGTGTGTTATCAGATATTATTCAGAACCTTTGATGATTTTTGTACTCCCACCTGGAGCAGAGGATTTAACTGTGGAGAGTTAATTGCTGGAATGCACAGGGAACAACTCAGCACAGACAACAGATTGAATTTGTGACCATACTAAGTGCCAGCACCTAAGCCACTGGCATTACCAGGAAATCTTCATTGGAGATTTCAGAATTTAGCAGAATTTAGTAACTCCTTCTTCTCTTGGAACAAAAACAGAACATTCCAGATCAATCATACATCCTTCTCTTGTTTAATCTCAATCTCAAAATTCTACCAATTCCATCTTCTTTCAAAAACACATCACTGGCCACTTTGAATTTATTCATATCATTTACGACAATGACCCTCCTGGGTTTGTCCTTCCATTCATCATTTGTATGAGGCTATGCTGGTTGAATTTCCCATTTACACTCCTTTAGCCTGACCTATTGGTTACACTTCTGACCACTGGATTTCTGCTCCATCTTTCAGTGAACTCACACTCTTTGTTACCTCTGTCTGCCTCTCCTCACCTCCTGACCCAGAGGATGACCATGAGTTGTGTTTGGCTCAGACCCCAGCATTGTTTCTCAGGTGGGTTTAGGTGAAGAAAGTATTTTGACTTTCCCTCTAAGATTATTCTCGTCCTCACAGTCTATTCTCTTTTTAGCATTTAGCTATTTTTAGTCACACCATGCCATTAAGGGCATCATTCCACATGAATCGTTTTAATAATGGTAAGGTCTTTCAGCACCTGGCAAAGTGCCACATTCTATTTAATAAATAGCCAAAGAAAATCTCTCCTCCAGGCCCTTGATGACTTTCTCAATAACACCAGAGCAAGAGGTGAAGGAATCAGTATTTGGAATATCCCAAACAAAATTTACACACTGCTCGCATCTTTCTAAATACATTATTCAATGAGGTACAAATGCTAAGCTTTGAAAAAGATAGATTAGTAAGTTCCTTAATGTATTTGTGATTGATTGTAAACATATTCCGACATTAAATATTCATCAACAGTTTTAAAACTTGTATTTAATACACTATGATGTCAAAACATGTCTTTTTCTTTGAACTTATTTTTTCCAGCTTTAAAATAGATTTCATGACAATTTTTTTGAAGCTGAAAGAATGCCACAGTTTATTTTCTCCCACCTTGGTTTTGCTGCTCCTCATACACTGAGGGGCTTGCAACAGAAAACATTCTCTTCTTTTGTCAACTTATTCAACAGCCACCAATAGCAAACAAAATCTTTTGAAGGAAAACAGAGATTGCTGGAAAAGCTCAGCAGGCCTGGCAGCATCTGTGGAGAGAAATCAGAGTTAACGTTTCAGGTCGCATGACCATTCCTCAGAACCCTTCCTGTTCTGAGGAATGGTCACTGGACCCTAAATATTAACTCTGATTTCTCTCCACAGATGCTGCCAGACCTGCTGAGCTT
>NW_025979180.1:0-6197 GCF_021869965.1 Rhincodon typus | reverse complement strand
TTGGATCCGGAGGTTGGTGGGGTGGTACGTGAGGACGAGGGGGATTCCAAAAAAGAATCATAAGTCTGTGCTTCCTGAGAAACCTGTAAATGTATTGGAGAGGTGCCCTGATGGCCATGAGGGATTACCAGATGCTGGACACCAATGTCCATAGGTGAAAGGTAATAGTGGCTGATGCCCATGGATTGTGCCCTGAGATGTAGTTTGTTCCTAAGTCAGATGGAGGCCCTTCAGAGCAGGTGGCAATCTGAAGTCGCCAGGTGCCTGCTGTATCTGCCATGTTGCGAATTCTCGATGTCGAGCTCGTGCAATGTATTTGGTAAGATAAGGAACTGAATATTAATTAGGCCTGTTGAGCCATCAGCAAGGTGTTTAAGCAGCTGCAATACCCCTTAAGTGGCCATGCACCACTGCGTAGCAAAAATCTCACCTTACTGCTTGACAAAAGCATAAAAGATGGTGCAAGACGATCCTGACTTTGAGATGGGCCATACTAGACTTCTTACCTGAATTGGTCATAAATCTTGCCATAGTCTGCATCACTTAGACCCCTATAAATTCTGCCCCTCTGGACTAAACAGGACGCGGCGTCATTATACCCTTTACCAAAATTCACCGCCTCACCCTCATCTATTTTGAACTTAATTTGCTAATTGTCTGCCTGTTCCATTTGTTCATTGAGTTGAGTATGAGCTCTGAACTCTTTAAACGCTTTGATTTGCTAGATGGACCAAAATTGTCTTACACATTTGCATATTTATATGGCTGCTATGCCAAGCGACCGTCCACTATATTGTCACTGTCCATTAATCTGGAGGAGAACAGATCATTGAAACCCGTATTTTTTATTTGATGGCTCGGTTTGCCTGGTTGAGCTTCGGGACACTAGTTTGTGCAGTGACCCTCAAAACCTTTGCAGTCTTGGAGCTTTATACCAGTTCCCCCTTTCAGTTGTTTACAAAGCCATCAGCCACATTTCCCAGCTTGCAGTTCACAGAGACATTAAGCATGACTTAATTAATGGTTAAAGACATTGTGCTATTTTCAGATAGTTAAAGTACTACACCTTTAAATAGACACTGCTTTTGCCTTGAAGATAAGCGTGCAGCACACAAGTGGTCAAAGTGTCTGGCAGTCTGAAAATTGCTGCCATGGTAATTTCTTCACTCAGTTGTGATTAATCATCCATGCGTTAGTACAGGGAGTTTAGGAAAGACTATATCTCAGTAATCACAGAGTCCTCTGCAGATCTTTTAGGTTGGAACAATTAAGTAAGAAAATCAGTGAAGGCTCGACATGTTTTTGTTAACTGATTCCAACTCTAGAATTCATTACCTTCAGAGAGAGGTATCTTCATAGAGAGAAGCGTCATGTTGAAGTCTTCTGCCTCCTCCCCTCCAGCTCACACCCGCTCAGTTCTGTGTTTCCTGCGAGTAGCTGAGTCAGTCAGACCAGGAAGGCCTGAAGTTCATTCTTGGTTCACTCAGAATTAGCTGATTTCAGCTCAGTCAGCAACACAACCACGGCAATCAATCTCAGAACTCCAGAGCCACAGAGCGAGTAAATAATAAAAATTCTTGTTGCGGAATCTTATCAATTGCCTATTTTCTCCCTCTCTTAATTCAAGGACTCTGAGATTGATTGCTAGCGGTGAGGTGGTTGATCGTACGCTTCTGCTATTTTTACAAGGCTGCCTTATTTTGTATACCTCCCATACATTCTACACATTACACTCTGAATGTACCAAATGTAGCATCCTACAACATACACACCCTGCTGAATACAACATATATCATGCTTTATTTTGCGTACACCACACACAATCCATTCATCAAATTTTTTGCACCCTGACAAAAATAACTTGCAAAAATATATCTTCACAAGTATATATATTACAGAATGACTGACCAGGAGACTTTCCCATTCTTGCCTCTTGCTGTCAAGGATTTACCTGCTGAAAGTCAACCTGCTTGGTTATGTTATGAATGCACCTTCCATGACCAACAAGGTGTGCTGTATGCTTTGAACCTGGAGCTTCTGGCCCAGAGTTAGATATACTACCACTGTGCCACCAGATCTCTAATAGGTGTCATTACAGCACGTATAACTCATAGGAGAGAGGGTGTAGCAACAAATAGAGTGTGGTGACAAATTCACAATTATCACATTTTTCATGAGGTGGAGTTAACGGTGTTGGATGGGGTGGATAATGTCAGAAGTCAGCTTATAGTCCAACAGGTTTATTTGAAATTACAAGCTTTTGGAGCACTGCTTCTTTATCACCTGATGAAGGAACAACGGTCTGAAAGATTGTGATTTCAAATAAATCTGATGGACTGTAACCTGGTGTTGTGTAACTTCAGACATTTTTCATGGGATGTTAAACCAAGGTACTGGTTGCTAATTTAAATTGTTTTATTTGAAGAAGACCAGAGATTTTCCTCAATGTCCTTAATGCCTCAACAAACACCACCATTCAGTTGGCTCACGTTTGCTGTGAGCACAGAATGACTGTAATATTTACCGCTGTAGCCAATCACTGCAGTTCAGAAAAATTAAATTCTGTGCTATAGTTTTCATAAACTAGGAGTTTCTTCGGAGCTTCTTCTGAATGGCACCTAATTTGACCAGAAATGCAGTGGAAATGCCATCAACGTATGTAAGCAGAAAAAAGGCTGCACTTGCAGAAAAAAAAACTAAGATGCAGAGGTAAAGCAGTTCCAAGGAAATTCCTGGCCTATGCTTCATCAAGGTAAGGCTTGAAATAATTTCAAGTCTTCTTACATTGCTTGCATTGATGATACACAACATGCACTAGTTAACTAATGGAACAAATGCAAGCTGATTCTATATCAAAACACTTTGAAATACTAATATATTAACTGTGCTCGGCATAACATTTATTGTAGTTTACACATTTAAGGTTTTAGCAAAGATTAGTAGATCGGGTTGTGGGTGAGATTGCTGACTTGCTCGCTGAACTGGCTTGTTTTCGTTCAGACGTTTCGTCACCATGCTAGGTAACATCATCAGTGAGGTCTGCGATGAAGTGAAGTTGTTCTACTCTGCTTGGAATTTATACTGTCCGGTCCGTTACGGTCGGTAGTGTCATTTCCAGTTTTGATATGGTATGGGTTTGTATACAGGGTCCAATTCTATATGTTTGTTAATTGCATTACGGGTGGAGTACCATGCCTCCAGGAATTCGCCTGCGTGTCTATGTTTAGCTCAGGCTACTATGGTTACCTTGTCCTCGTTAAATGGATGGCCTTCACTGTCCGAGTGTACAGATATTAAGGAAAGTTCGTTGTGCTGTTTTGCTGCCAGTTGATGTTCATGTATTCTGATGGCAGTTTCCTTCCTGTCTGTCCGATGTAATGTTTGTGGCAGTCATTGCATGGTATTTTGTAAACCACATTGTTTCTACATATTGTGGGAATGGGGTCTTTAATCCTTGTGAGTGTTTGTAGTAGAGTGCCTGTGGCTTGTGTGCTACCATGATTTCTAGTTGTCTTAGGAGTCTCGTTGTCAGTTCTGATATGTTCTTGATGTAGGACAATGTGGCCAATGTGTTAGGTCATACTGTGTCCTCTTGCTGTTGTCTATTTAGTAGGCACCTGCAGATGAAGTTGCGGGCCATATCCATTTATAGTGAAGATATTGTAGAGGTGTTCTTCTTCTTTTTTGTGTAGTTCTGGCATGTTGCAGAGAGTGGTGGCCCATTTAAATAGTGTCCTAACACAGCTTTGTTTGTGGACGTTGGGGTGATTGCTGTGGAAGTTGAGGATTTGGTCAGTGTGGATTGCGTTCCTGTATACTGAGGTTTGGAAATCCCCGTTGGTCATATGTTCAACTCTGATGTCTAGAAACCAAAGCTGATAGTTGTTTTCTTCTTCTCCCATGAATTTAATCCTGGCGAATATGTTGTTGATGAGGTGGTGGGTCTCTTCTAGTTTGCTGCATTTAATAATGACAAATGTGTTGTCCACAAGCCAGATCCACAGTTTAGGTTGAATGCAGAGGTGGGTAGTGTGTTCTAGTCTTTGCATGACTGCCTCTGTGATGAGTCCTGAGATGGGTGACCCCATGGGTGTGCCATTGATCTGTTTGTATACTTGACCATTAAAGGAAATGTGCGTGGTGAGGCACCAGTCTGAGTATGTTGTCATTGCTGATGGAGCTGCTGGTCTGCGTTGCTGCTTCCTCTAGTAATGTGGCCACTGTTTCTTTGGCTAGTGGGATGTCAATTGACATGAATAATGCTGTAATGTCAAAGGATATCATAATCTTGTTGTCGCTGATTTTTATATTCTTGAGGGTATTAAGGAATTCTTGAGTTAAGTAGATGGAATGGGGTGATCCATCAACTAGGTGTTTCAGTCTCTGTTGTAGGTCTTGGCCAGTTTGTGTGAAGGTGTCCCTGGTAAAGAGACAATGGGTCTGAGGGGGATGTCTGGTTTGTATACTTTAGGAAGTCCATAGAAGCAGGGGGGTGTTTGTGCCTTCTGGTTTCATTCTCATGTAGTCCGTCTTGGTTATCTGTCCCGCATCACTTAGCCTCTTCAGTGTCTGGGTGATCTTATTACCTATCTATGGTGTTGGGTCTATAGCGACCTGTTGGTAAGTGTTTGTGTCTGTGAGCAGTGCCTGTACTTTCTCAACGTCTTCCAGTTTGTTCATAATGACAGTCACGCGCCCTTTCTCTGCTGGTAGGATTATAACCTTCTTGCCTTTCTTGAGTTTATCGAGTGCTTTTCTGTCTGAGAGATAGTAAGAACTGCCGATGCTGGAGTCTGAGGTAACACAGTGTGGAGCTGGAAGAACACAGCAGGCCAGGCAGCATCAGTGGAGCAGGAAAGCTGACATTTTGGGTCGGGGCCCTTCTTCAGAAGAAGGGTCCCAACCTGAAATGTCAGCTTTCCTGCTTTTCTCTCTGATGTGTTCAAGGTGTCCCATTCGTTCCTTTGGTTTAGTGTGGGGATTATAGTTTGTCAGATGGCTTGTTGTGTCTCGTTATGAACAAACTGGACTATGTTAAGAAAGCATAGGCACTGCTTGCAGATACAAACACTTACCAACAGGTGGTGATAGACCCAACACTGCAGCTAGGTGATTGGATCACCCAGACACTGAAGAGACTACAGGATACAGGACAGGTAACCAAGACAGACTACATGAGAATGAAATCAGAAGGCATAAACACACACCTCCCCCACCACCACCACACACCCACCCACCACCCCACACCCCCCCCACAACCCCACTTCTATGGACTTCCTAAAGTACACAAACCAGACATCTCCCTCAGACCCATTGTCTCCTTACCAGTCACACCTTCACACAAATTGGCCAAGGACCTACAATGCAGAACCAATGTAGTTTACAAATTACCAGGCAAGGACTGCCATAAACATTACATTGGACAGACAGGAAGGAAACTGCCATTAGAATACATGAACATCAACTAGCTGCAAAACGGCATGACGAACTCTCCTTAATATTGGTACACTCGGACAATGAAGGCCATCAGTTTAACTGGGACAATGTAACCATAGTAGCCCAATCCAAACATAGGCATGCATGGGAATTCCTAGGGACATGGTTCCCAACCTATTATGCAATCAACAAACATATAGACTTGGACCCCATATACAAACACATAAAGAACAAAACCCGAAATGACACAAATCCCCATAACAGACTGGACAGTATAAATTCCAAGTGGAGTAGAACGCTCACCTTTGTCCCCCTCCACCCACAGATCAACGAATACCGCTCACGCTTGAACATAGAGCAGTTTTTCCGCCGCCTCCGCCTCCACGCTTACTTCTTTAACCGTGAACCTAACCCTCCCTCTACTGACCCCTTCTCCCGCTTCCAACACACCCCCTCCTCCTGGACACCACCCCAAGGCCTCCTACCCTCCCTCGACCTCTTCATCTCCAACTGCCGTCGAGACACCAATCGCCTCAACCTCGCCACCCCTCTCACCCACTCCAACCTCTCCCCTGCAGAACGTGCAGCCCTCCGCTCCAATCCCAACTTCACCATAAAACCCGCGGACAAGGGAGGCGCAGTTGTAGTATGGCGCACTGACCTCTACATCGCCGAGGCCGGACGCCAACTCTCCGACACCTCCTCCTACCGCCCCCTTGATCATGACCCCACCCCTGAGCACCAAACCATCATCTCGCAAA
>NW_025979179.1:4978-6198 GCF_021869965.1 Rhincodon typus | reverse complement strand
CTCTCTCTCTCACTCTCTCTGTCTCCTCCTCTCTCTCTCTCTGTGTCTCCTCCTCTCTCTCTCACTATCCTTCTCTTCAAACTCTCTCTCTCTCTTTTCTTCCGTGACTGTGCCTCTCCTGAGAACCACACACACTCTTTCTGTCTCTCCTGTCCTGCACTGGCACTCTCTCTCTCTCAGACACCCTCTCTCTCTCTCCTTTGCCTGGAACTCTCTCACACACCTAGAGTCCACCTCCATATCACAGACTCTCTGTCTCCCCCTCTCTGTCTCTCTCTCTCCTGTCTCTCTCTGTCTCTCCCTCTCGCCAGTTTCTCTCTCCAGTCTCTCCCTCCCTCCCTGTGTCTCTCGGTCTCCTGTCTCTCTCTCTCCCACCCTGTGTCTTTCTCTCCCCCCCACCTCTCTCTTTCACTATCTCTCTCTCTCCTGCCTCTCTTTCTCTCTCTCTCTCTCTTTGTTTCCCTGTATGTCAGTCCCCCCTTTCTCTCCTGCCTTTCTCTTCCACTGTCTCTCGTTCTCTCTACCTCGCTATGTCTCTGTCTCTCACACTCTATCTCTCTGTCTCTATCTCTCTGTTTCACCCTCTTCTTCCCTGTGTCTCTTTGATTCTATCTCTCTCTCTCTCTCCCACTCTTTCTCTCTCTCTCTCACTCACTCTTTCTTTCTGTCTCTCTCTCTCTCTCACCCCCTCTCTCTGTCTCTCTCTTTCTCTCTCTCTCTCCCTGTCTCTTTCCCTCGTCCTTGTCTAACTCACTGTCTCTGCCTATCACTCTCTCCCTCCCTCCCTCTCTGTCTCTCTGCAGTCTCTCCACACCATTTGAAGTTAAATCTTGAATTCAGGAGAGAGTGAGAGAGAGAGCGTGACAGAGAGATGGAGGGGGTTGGGGGAGAGAGCAAGAGAGAGTGAAAAACAGAGCAGCAGAGACAGAGAGAGCGACAGAGCGAGAGACAGAGACACAGCGAGCCAGCCAGTGAGAGAGAGCGAGATGGAGACAGAGAGAGAGAAAGTGAAAGAGAGGGTGACATAGAGACAGAGAAAGAAAAAGCGAGATAGAAACAGAGAGAGAGAGAAAGCGAGAGACAGCGAGATAGAGAGAGAGAAAGCAAGAGAGAGTGAGATAGAGACAGAGAGAGAGTGAGAGAGAGCGAGATAGAGACAGAGAGAGAAAAAGCGAGATAGAGACAGAGAGAGAGAGAAAGCGAGAGACAGAGAGAGAGCG
>NW_025979179.1:0-4968 GCF_021869965.1 Rhincodon typus | reverse complement strand
AGGGAGAGAAAGCGAGAGAGAGAGTGAGATAGAGACAGAGAGAGAGAAAGCGAGAGACAGCGAGATAGAGAAAGAGAGAGCGAGATGGAGAGAGAGAAAGCGAGAGAGAGAGAATGAGACAGAAAGCAAAAGAGACACAAAGAGAGAGAGAGAGACAGAGAGAGAGAGACCAAGAAGGACAAGTCAATGATTGTGATAATGGAACTTTAATTCCCTCTGTAGATCTCTATTCAACTCAAAAACCACAAGCTGCAGGCAACTTTTTATTCCTACTTGGTAAGCTAAGGGGGAATGAATTTTGCAATGTCATTAGTGCAATTATTTGGATGTTGAAACGATGGTGCAAGGTTTCAAATATAGTCTACTCTTTAGTGAGAGCCTATAACTACCATAAGCAGTAACCCTCTCTCCTTCTCCCTCTTCCGTACCTGTTACAACAACGTTTGGATTTCGAAAAGGAAGGCAATTTTGCCGACGGGAAAGTACTCCGGCTCAGGGTCATAAACAGGCTCCAGGAACGACGCGTAACCATCGGAAAAATAAAAAAAATCTTGCACGAACAAAGATGTAAAGATTGTGAACGAAAGTGTTCAACCTGCGCAAACAGACGCAGCAGCACTTCTGAAGATTGAAAAAAGAAATGACACGCACGCCATCACAAAACGCCTGCGGGAGAGAAAAGTAATTTTTTTATTTCCCAACGAAAAGCCCCCTGCTGTACGGTACCTCGGAAGTATTTGGGTTAAATTCGGGAAGACAAGAACTCTTCGATGATTCTTTTCACTTGAGAAAGGATGTACTGGCACTGGAGGGGGTGCAAAGGAGGTTCACTAGGTTGATCCCGGAGTTTGAGGGGGTTGGCTTATGAGGAGAGACTGAGTAGATTGGGATTATATTCATTGGAATTCAGAAGATTGAGGGGGGGATCTTATAGAAACATATAAAATTATGAAGGGAATAAATAAGATAGAAGTAGAGAGGATGTTTCCACTGGCAGGTGAAGCTAGGACAAGACGGCATAGCCTCAAGATTAGAGGGAGCAGATTTAGGACTGAATTGAGAAGGAAGTTCTTCAACCAGAGGGTTGTTAGTCTATGGAATTCCAGTGAAATAGTTGACGCTACTTCAGTAAACGTTTTTAAAGATAAGGTAGATTTTTTTTTGAACAATAAAGGAATTAAGGGATACGGTGAGAACGCGGGTAAGTGGATCTGAGTCCACGAAAGGATCAGCCATGATCTTATTGAATGGCGGAGCAGGCTCGAAGGGCCGGACGGCCTCCTCCTGCTCCTAGTTCTTATGTTCTATTCTCCGAACGTTTCCATCACGTCCGGAGAGGGAGAAGCGCAAGTTGCTGGCATCGAGGGATCGATTAAGGCTGACTGAATCCCGTTTCCCTGGAGTCGGCGGCGTCCGTTTTGGATCCTGACTCGCAATCTCTCCAGCTCCTGACGGCGTTGTTGGCTGGGTGCGGTGGGGGGGAAGGGTTCTTCAAGAGCGTTTTCAACGCTCAAGCTCCGTTGAGAGGGATTTGAGAGGAAGGGAGAGGACGGGGCATGTCCAGACGCCCTGGCGCGGACCACTCCCATTCCCTCTGCCGCTTGTAAACCGTCTCGCCCCTGCCCTTTGCGTTCAGAGTCTCGCTAGGAGTCACATGTGGGCCCGGACCAACAGTGGGGGGAAAGGACAGCAGATTTCTGGGCCTGTGATCTTTGGAGCCGGTTCAATTCCAGGCGGTTGGTGGGGGGGGGCAGATTTGAAGCCAAGAGTTTGAAGGAAAAAGACGGAGGGGGAAGAACAAAAAAAAAAAAAAAAAAAAAATCATTTTCAAAACCCATCAGCACCGCTGTTTGGGGGGGTTGAAGGGGGGGGGGAAAGAGTCCAGCCCTGCCCCAGGCGATCATGGGCGAGGGCTTCAGCAGCGGACGAGCTGGGAGATGGGATGGAGGCGGGGTAGGAGGATGGGAGCGGGCTCCCGTGTGATGCCAAGCGGGGAGCAGCGCGCTGCAGGATTTCGCCTGAGGGAGAGCAGGGAGGGAAGAGCGATTTCCTGCAAAGGCAGGGTTGTGAGGGGGGGTGCGCGGCGGGACTGCAGTCCCTCAGAGGGGCTAGACCGGCAGGGTGGCAGAATGGCCTCCTGCCGGTGTGGTGAACGATTCTGGTGACGCAGGAGGGGCCAAGCTGGATCGGAGCAGGCTGAGTGCATGGACGTCAGAGGGAAAAGCGAGGATTAAGTTTCTGTGCTGAGGCTATTATTAAGATACGAGCGTGCTGCAGACTCCAATCTCTCTCTCTCTCTCTCTCTCTCAGTCAGGGCTGGAGGACATTGCCTGTTCACCTGATCGATAATAAAACTGGAGAGGGGTATATCCACCTCCTGTCACCCTCCCCGATCACGCGCCGTCCTCGAAAGACTGCTGACTCACTCTGATGGTCACCACTCGGCCACTAGCCACGAAAATGAACAAAATGTGCATCACACAGAGAGGGACAGACACATTCCCAGACACCAACTGCGCTGACCCTCCGACGGGGGGCACTCCCTCAGCACTGACCCTCCGACAGTGCGGCGCTCCCTCAGTACTGACACTCCGACAGTGCCCACTCCCTCAGCATTGACCCTCCGACAGTGCCCACTCCCTCAGTACTGACCCTCCGACAGTGCCAACTCCCTCAGTACTGACCCTCCGACCGTGCCCACTCCCTCAGCACTGACCCTCCGACAGTGCGGCGCTCCCTCGGTAGTGATATTACAGTTGTAGGCCGGTGACTGGAGGACACTTCCTTGTCTGCTCTAATGAGAGCAACATCTTTTGTAATCTGTTCGCTTTCACACTTTCCCTTCACCATCACCAATTTGTCCAGGAATGTGCAATGGTTTGCATCGAGTTCTTACGGCCATATATGGCTTCAATGTACTTTCTCCACAGGTTAGGTTTCAAGTTCTCTCTTTGGTTCTATTGTTGACGTTGCTGTGAGGTGTCCTGTTTCCTTCATCGACCACCATACACCACTGTACCTGCCCCTCCACCCCCACTCTCTCCTTTACATCCAGGGCAAAGCAGCCCCATTTAGAACTCCTCAGATGCTGAAGCAGTCCCTGTCCAAATACAACAAGATCAGGACAAGACCCAGGTTTGGGCTGACAAGGGGCAGGTGACGTTTGCGCCACACAAATGCCAGGCTGTGCCCATCACCGATAAGAGACAATCTAACCACCGCCCCTTGGCATTCAATGGTGTTACCATCACTGAACCCCCCCCCAACTATCAACATCCTGGGGGTTACCACTGACCAGAAACTCAACTGGACCCACCACATAAACACAGCGGCTACAAGAGCAGGTCAGAGGCTGGGAATCCTGCAGCGAGTAACTCCCGTCCTGTCTCCCCCCAAAGCCTGTCCCAGGAGTGTGAGGGAATACTCCCCACTTGCCCCTGGATGGGGGCAGCTCCAACAACACTTGAGAAGCTCGACACCATCCAGGACAAAGCAGCCCCCGCTAGATTGGTACCACATCCACAAACATCCCACTCCCTCCACCCACCGACGCTCAGTCGCAGCAGTGTGTACCATCTACAAGATGCTCTGCAGAGATTCACCAAATATCCTCAGGCACCACCTTCCAAACCCACGACCCACTTCCATCCAGAAGGACAAGGGGCAGCAGATACATGGGACCCCCACCCCCTGCAAGTTCCCCTCCGAGCCCCTCCCTATCCCGACTTGGAAATATATCGGCCATTCCTTCAGTGTAGCTGGGTCAGAATCCCTGGAATTCCCTCCCTAAGGGCACATTGTGAGCATTTATGGTTCCATGACCCGTAACCAGTATTACTGGTTTTAAAACCAGTATGACCTGCACTGTAACCAGTAGTACTGCTGTTATAACCAATGTTACCAGCATCATAACGAGTATTACCAGTGCTACTACCGATTCTACTGGTGCCATAATCAGTACTAAACACGGAATTAATGACATCAAGACCAGAATGTCAACCAGCAAAACCAGTATTACCGGCATCCAGACCAGTACCACCAACATCACCAGTGTTACTGGTACGGACACCATGACCAGTATTACTGGCACCATAACAACCTGTAAAACTGGCACCATGACCAGTATTACTGGAACCACACCCATCACCACAACCAGTTTTACTGGCCAGCATTACAACCAGGAATACTGGTGTCATAGCCATGACCTCTGCCATCATAACCAGTATTACTGGTACTGTAATAAAATTATTGCTGCCATTGCTAGCTCCATAACCAGTATTCATCAAATCCTTACAGTGTGGAAACAGGCCCTTCGGCCCAACAAGTCCACTCTGACCCTCAGAGCATCCCACCCAGACCCCTCCTCCTATAATCCACCCTAACCTGCACATCCCTGGGCACTACGGGACAATTTAGCACGGCCAATCCACCCTAACCCGCACATCCCTGGGCACTACAGGACAATTTAGCACGGCCAACCCACCCTAACCTGCACATCTTTGGACTGTGGGAGGAAACTGGAGCACCCGGAGGAAACGCACGCAGACATGGGGAGAATGTGCAAACTCTACACAGACAGTTGCCCGAGGGTGGGATCGAACCTGGGTCCCTGACGCCGTGAGGCAGCAGTGCTGACCACTGAACCACCGTGCCACTCTATTACTTCGATGATAACCAGCATCACCATGTCCAGAATAACTGGTATTATAACAGATGTTAAAGACGCCATAGCCAGTACTACTGGCTCCAGACCAGTATTGGTGTCATAAACATAGAGCGCTTACCATAACAAGTGTTACAGACTCCATAACTAATACTGATGGCAGATGGTGGCACTATGTTCAGGAATACCCGTAAACATTACTGGCACCATAGCCAGACTTGTGAAACAATTTGGATGAGAATATAGGAGGAATGGTTTGTAAGTTTGCGGGTGACACTAAGATTGGAGGGGTAGGGGACAGTGAG
>NW_025979178.1:0-6198 GCF_021869965.1 Rhincodon typus | reverse complement strand
AACCCCCTTCCCCTCCCCCTTTTCTGATGAAGGGTCTAGGCCCGAAACGTCAGCCTCTCTGCTCCTATGATGCTGCTTGGCCTGCTGTGTTCATCCAGCCCTGCACCTTGTTGTCTCTGCTACTCAGGGAAGATGAGTTTGGTCCCAAGTAGCATTCAACTCAGGCAAGCAGCTCTTTAAAACACCACCTGTTAGTGAACAGAGCTGGTTTTGGAAATTATAAGGGACCTACTAAAGGCAACAGCTGCACAGAAACAGACATCAAAAGCTACCAAGTCAACGAGCAAATATAAAGATAATCCATATTGTGTTCAGACAGTGAAGCTGCAGCAATGACAACAGAACCTTAACGTGCACCTTCTCTACAGTAACAAACACCTTTTCTTAAATCATGGTACACCTATGTCAAACTTCACATCTGAACAAAAAAAAATTATAAAATTCACAACAAAAACTGCCTCAATGGTCTACAAAGCACAAATCATACATTCTTTCCACTCATGAGTGACTGAGGCCACTGCTTGTCACTATACATAAATGAATTTGAGTCTTTCAAAAAAGCCGCTCATTTTAATATTATCCTCATTGACAGCAACAACTCAAGTACAAGTTCACAAATGCAGGAAAACTCCACTCCAACACATAGCGGAATACAAAGTATAACAATAACTGAATGCTGCCCCTGAAGCAGAGGCTCCCAGCTGGTTTAACAGAACAGCATATTTCCTCAAACTCCAACTCCAAGATTTTATGGTAAAGCCACTATCAAAAATTATTCAGGGCTCATGAGATCCAGTTAGCTCCAGATAAAAAGCCATAATCATAACCCAAGACCAAAGTGAACTCAGAAAACTGTTCAGAGGAAGGCTCACTCAACCCGATCTCCACAGATGCTGCCAGAGCTACTGAGCTTTCCCAGCAATTTCTGTTTTTGATTTAAATTACATGAATTGACAACTCATACTATAAAAGGTTCCAACCATCAAAAAAGCATTATACAACAATAGCATTTCCAGCAAAGAAGATTACATTTTCGGTCTTTCAAATACTCAACTTAATGAATAATCGCACCAATGTCAATACCATACAGAAGCATCATATTTAAAAACATCAAATATTAGCTTTGCAAATCTTGTTTTAAGCAGGTGCTGTCTGGATTATTGCTTTAACTAATGATCAACAATTTCCAAGTATAAAAACCTGCACAAGGAGTTGATTATCAAGTCTGAACCCAAGTACGATCCAAGTCTAGCATTTCCTGGCATTTAAACGACAAGTCTGTCAGGATCCGACTCAGCAAGCAAATTCCTGGGAAGTCTGGAGTGAAGCAAATATTTACCAAATCAGAATTTGTTCAGCATTAAAGTTTGCCCTGTGAATGTCCCAAGAATTCCACCCAAAATACTTGGAAACACACCTGCCACCAGACTAGCATCCAATACTTTTTGAGTTAAGTTAGTCACATGTCCCAATGCTTTCAAATAACAGGAAGTGCATCCAGAGCTGCTTTCCCTTTTTTAAACTGTGTCTTCGTTAAGCGAGCATACAGCCATTACAGATGAATATTCACTATGCAAAAAAAACTTGCAATATCAGACAATAGACAGAAATTTACAGCAAGGAATTGTGACCAGAGGTTGTGGTGGCATTTTGTAAATCTCTACAGTTTGGGTTCACAGTTACCTTGATCAGGAAACTAAAAACATGAAGAAAAATCACATTATCTTAAATTAAGAACGGATCAACATGGGTAGTTGAATAATGAAGGTCAGTCAGATCAGGAGGGGGTAGTCAATTCCAGCCAAGGACTAGTCAGTTTAGGTCAATGATTAGCATGGTCAGGAGAGACAGTCTGGTTGGATTGGAAGAGGGAGTTGGGGGAGTTAGTGAAAGATAAGGAGGTGGAGGAGGGTGCAGGGATACGTTAGCTCTGTCGTTAGACAGACTAGGATTTTCCATTTAACATATACCGGGAATAATTCAGTTAATTACCATAGAACAGATAAAAGTCTCCAACCCTAGCTCAGGATGACGGACACTTTTCCAGAGGGTCGCAGGGAGTGGGGAATTGCCCAGAAGTTCAAACTTCTCAGAACAATTCCCATTGAAGTCAGCATATCTTCTATAATGATCTGGAAACCAAAGGATCTCAGTCACATAATGAAACTCCCTAATCTTCCACAGGAATATTCTCTTTTCTTCAGGGTTTCATTTACATACTTGCATACACCAGCCATGAATTGAAGTTGGCTGTCTTTTCCATTTCTAAGTAGCTCAATTCAAGTTGGCACTCCAATTTTGTCTTCCCAACTCATGCTGGGATATCTGATAGCCTGACAAATCCAAGATGTCAATTTTCCAATGCTTTATCTTCAATAGGCTGTGCTGATTTCCTATGAGTCTACAATAACATTCTATTTTCTTCCCCATTGTAAATTGCCACTCTCAGCTCTTGTTCATGCCTTAGCCCTTTCATGTCTCCATTTTCCCTCTCCTTCCCATTTGAGAGGCAATTTAATCAAAATGTTCAAAAACATGAGGGGTGAGTAAAATGAAACTGTTCCCATTGGCGCAAAGGTGGACAATGAAGAACAGTAATAGTGGGAACTGCTCTGGACCCTTCTTCAGAAATTTTCTGAAGAAGGGTTCAGACCTGAAACATCAGCTTTCCTGCTCCTCTGATGCTGCTTGGCCTGCTGTGTTCATCCAGCTCTACACCTTGTTATCAATGAAGAACAGTGATTTTAAGTGTTTGGCAAAAAGATCTGAAACATGATGAAAAACATTTTCATTTTAACACAGCAAATGTTAGGATCTAAAATGTACTATTTGACAGTGTGTTAACGGCAGGTTCAATCACAGCTTTCAAAACGGAACTGAATGAACCTTAACAGAAAAACTTAGCAGGAAAGAATTGAGAGGGAGGGGGCGCACTCAGGAACAGACTGGAACTGACTAAATTGCACCCCTCAACTACACCCATTCTGGGCCAAGCAGAGTCCAGCTACTAATGGCTCAGACTGGACCCAGACACTACTCAAAATAATCTCTGTGGAAACAAGTGAAAACTCTGGCAAGAGGTTTTGAAGTTTTTTGCAGTGACTCGTTTGGAAAGCAAAAATGCAAATACCACATTAGCAATAGTCAGAGTTGTTTGTGGTGCACTGAGCTCAAACAACCTGTGGATACTCATTCACAAACCACATTCATCTAACAATGAAAAAAAATTTAAGCAAAATATTGGACAGATCATCAGTACACATTCAGTTGTGTTTCAGGCAAAAATCTACGCTTAGAGAAAGTGAGATTGGGGGGAGGGGGAAGAGGTTGAATAGATTGAAATTCACATTAAAAAATATTCTTGTAGTCATACAGTCATTAAAAACTTACCACTGGAATGCCAAAGATTCAAATAGAACAACATATTTATATTAATAGAGACATATTTTGATAAATCTGACTAAGATTGATTTGTAACATTTCACAACATTGTTTAGGGCACTCTAAAGTACATTTTAAAGAAAAATTTTGCACAGCTTGTGTGTAGTCTTTTTAATTCATAGAAAGCGAGCTTCTCCCATTGCCCTGAAGAAAGTGATGATGAGCCATCTTCTTGAACCTCTCTAATCCAAGTGGCATAGGTACATCATTGGGAAGTCATGGGAGAAATTTTGAGGATTTTGATTTGATGACAGTGAAGGAGCAGCAATACAGTTCGAAATCAAGAGAAGTGACTTAGGGAACAACTTGCAAGTGATGCTGTTCCCACGCATCTGATGCCCTTATTCTTCTGGATGGTAGACATCATGTTATTGGAAAATGCTTATGAAGGAAACACATTGCTGCCACACATCTTGTAGCTGATAAACACTACCTGCATTGAGCTTCAGTAGTGCAGGGAGTAAATGTTTAAGGTGGTCAATGAAGTACCAATAAAGCAGGTTACTCCATACAGTGCCAACCTTCCTGATCACTGTAGAGGACGACACTTTCCGGGTATGTGGCAATTATTCCAACACACTCCTGATGCACTTTGCTAATTACGCATAGAACATGGGGAATCAGGAGATGAGTGGCTCGCTGCACAAATCCAACCGCTGACCAGGACTTGAAACCACAGTTTTTATATGGTAGGTTCAGTTAATTTTCTGGTCAATGGTGATCCCTCCGATGTTGATGATGGGAGATTCAGTGATGATAATCTTGTCAAGGGGTTTGACTTTCTCTTATGGGACACAGTTATAGATTGGCACCTATTTGGTGCAAACATTATTTACTGCTTCTCAGCCCAACACCTGAGCGTTACTTGGGTATTACTCCATACATCCAGTGACTACTTCATTATCTGAGCCATCTGAACAATCTTAACTGAACAATGATCAATCATCAAGAAAAATTCCCACTTCTAACATTATGACAAAGGGATGGTCATCAATGGAGCAACTGAAGATGGTTAAGCCAAAGAGTCAATTCTTAGGAAGTCCTGCAGCAATGATCTGAGACAGAGATGACTGGCCTTCATCAACCTCAACCATCTTCCTTTGTGGAGGGGTGATTCAACCCACTCGAGAATTTTTCCCTCCAATTCCTGATTTGGCTTGTTGGCTATGAATGGAAACATTCAATTCAACAGAGAGATTAGAGGGAGGGTTCAAAGAAATAATAATGAAACAGCAGGTCAGCTGAGACAAGATCTTTATCCTTGATTACTCAGTTGATCTCAACAGAACTGGGAAATTCAACTGAGTTACTGTTATAGATGGCCAAACTTCATAACCAGGGTTCCTGATTCTGATCATTAGGTCACTATCCCTGTTATCAAGTATATGTATGAACATTGTGAGCACAGATTATGAGCCTGTGAAGGAACAGTAATATTTTATACCATTTGCACCAATCACGGGAAGAGGTGCCAACACAATAATCATCAACTTCATGAGAATTAGAATAAAAATACTGGAGGGAGTTTCAAAAAAATAATTAAATGAATTCCTGCAATGCCCAGAACACAGCTTAAAGTCAACAATGAGTGAAGTATGTGGAATAAAACTAGATTTTTTAAAAAGCATGTGAATATGGCAGAAAGCCAAAAATCTGAATCATTTGGGACTGCGAAGTTCAAGCAAAGAGTTTGTTTGCGATAACAACGCATGATTCAGAATCTGAAATTTGGGATATTATCCGCTCCAAAGAAAACCAAAAAAAACCAGCAGTTCTTTCAGTTTTAACTCATGAGGAACAATCAACAACAGCATGAAAGACTATTCAGGGTTCAATAATTAATGGTGTCTTCAAAATTTAGATTTCACAAAGAAATTATGATATTTCTTACTTTACCACTCATCATACCAGTCAGAATCTCAGTGTAAGTTCTGTGAAATAAAATACATCGTATCTAGAATAATTTCCAAGTTCTAAAGGCACTTAAAAATTAAAAGAAAATGCGCATTCAGTACAGATATATATTCTACTCCGCAGATGAAAAAAACTGTAAACACTCAGGTCAGTCAACATCTGTGCATAAAAACAGAGTTGATGTTTCAAGTTGATGACCTTTCATCAGTTCTCTCATTACTCTCTGCAGATGCTGGAAGTCTGAATTAAGAACAGAAGATGTTGGCAATACTCGGTAGGTCAGACACTATCCGCAGAATTTTACTTTTGACTTGCATTCAAGTTAATCAACTCCCACTGTCTAAAGACTAGGCAATAGGAAGTAACTTATAAAAATCTACAGGTACCCCAAAGAGATAAAGTCAGCCAAGCTGAATCTTTCACACTCCAATTATTTGCACATCAATTATGGATTTGTTTCCTCACCAGTAAAGGTTTTCACAACTTGAAACAACAATTTGAATTAAACACGTATTAATTTTTATATTTGTCTTCCTATTTCTTTTTCTGCACATATGAATGACATGCAAGACTGCAGCATTGCCACATGACATACTGTACACGTATTTGAGGGTGAGCTCAGCAGGCCAATGAAACAAATTTTTGCTACAAAACAATTAGTATTTAAATACAAAGCAAGTGAAAATTAACTTTCAGACAATAGCAGGCAGATATTTTGTGCTAACAAGGTGTAGAGCTGGATGAACACAGCAGGACAAGCAGCATCAGAGGAGCAGGAAGGCTGACGTTTCGGGCCTCGACCCTTCTTCAGAAATTTCTGAAGAAGGGCTTAGGCCCGAAACG